>NW_026621898.1:0-55000 GCF_003711565.1 Takifugu flavidus | reverse complement strand
GGAAGGGAAGGATGAAGAGAAAGGGTTAAGTTCAAAAGAGGGAAAAAGGAAATTAAAAGTAAAAATAAAAAGTAATAAAACAGGGGAGATGTTACAGGGAAACACAAATTCAATTAACCCTAACCCTAACCCCCTAACCCTAACCCTAACCCTAACCCCTAATCCTACCCTAACCCTAACCCCTAACCCCTAACCCTCTAACCCTAACCCTAACCCTAACCCTAACCCTAACCCATTGATCTCCAACCCTAACCTCAACCCCTAACCCTAACCCCAACCCCTAACCCCAACCCCTAACCCTAAAGCCTAACCCCTAACCCTAACCCTAAAAATAGAGGGAAGTACAAATTCAAAAAGAAATGGAGGGGAAATACAAAAGGCAAGATAAGAAGGAAGGGAGGGGACACTTAAATCGAAAGTAAAAATTAACGCAAAAAAGCGAGGGGAGTATAAAAGGGGAAGGAGAGGTGGAGCAAGTCAAATGGAAAGTGGTTACAGAAGGGACAACAACATGGAAAGAAAAGGAGGTGGAGAAGGGATAAAGCAAGGGACTATCTTATGTTGAGGCCCAAACAGGCCAACATAATTACAATTTTTGATCAGCTAGCCTGAGGAAGGCCAACAAAGGCCGAAACGTTGCGCAGCTGATCACAGCTAAGGCCAGAGTGCCTAATTTTTGGAAACCCCACCACCTTAGGGTGGTGAATAACTTTGATGGTGGGAGTCTCTGCCTGGGACCCCCTTGATGGACAGTGCATTGCTTTCCCCGGAAAGCCTAACTCTTTAACCTATCCAGCCAGTGCCTCGGGGGGAACCAGGTGGAGTCACCCCTATCTAATTTTTGGAGCCCGATGGCTAACCCCCCACCCATCCTAACCCTAACCCTAACCCTAACCATTGATCTCCAACCCTAACCTCAACCCCTAACCCCAAACCCTAACCCTACCCTAACCCTAACCCCTAACCCTAACCCTAACCTAACCCCAACCCCTAACCCTAACCCTAACCCTCTAACCCTAACCCTAACCCTTAACCCTAACCCTAACCCTTAACCCTAACCCCCTAACCCTAACCCCTAACCCTAAACCCCAACCCCTAACCCTAACCATTTGCTTTGCAACCAGCGTACGGAACACATCGTCCACAGCCAATACAGCGAGCCAGCTTCTGGTTATTTAGTGTGCCCTACCTGAAGAAGACCCATAGGGGGTCGAAACGTCGTTTTTTGGCACACTCTTCCTCAGTTATTTAATACATTTATTGAATTTTGGTTTTATTTTACTTACCTTTTAAGAAAAGGGAGAAATTAAAAGAAAAAAATACTTACCCTTAAAAAACATTAAAATACTTACCTTTTTCCTTTCCTATTTTTTGGAAAGCGCTTTTAGTTCAAAAAACTTTCTAAGAAAATAACTTACCTTGATTTATGGAGCCAGGTTGGACGGAGGTGCGCTATGGCAGGGGTCGCCAGCGTGCCCATCGTCAACAACAAGGATTTCAGGGTTATGGGAGGTCGGTTGGGAGGAAGGACCGTGCTTTCCCTGTCTCGTATGGGAGGCAGGGTACATTCCCCTACCCTAACCCTAACCCTAACCCTAACCCCTAACCCTAACCCTAACCCTTCTAACCCTAACCCTAACCCCTAACCCTAATGCTAACCCTAACCCCTGCCCCTACCCCAAGGTCAATCCTAACCACATACCTACTCGCCATTTCACCAAAGTCTTTTCAGACTGGACGATTCAACTCTCTCCCCTATCCTGTCCGGAACTCCTCGAGCCCTGGCTAATAGCGGGGGGCCCTCACCCTCCGCACTCCCCTGCTATCCCGATCAGTAGGCCAGTGCAAAAAAAGTTTTATCCCAAACCCTTAACCCTAACCCTACTCTAACCCTAACCCCTATTCTAACCCTAACCCCTAACTCTTCTAACCCTAACCCCTAACCCTTCTAACCCTAACCCTACTCTAACCCTAACCCTAACCCTAACCTTAACCCTATCCCGATCAGTAGGCCAGTAGGCCAATGCACAGAAAGTTTTAACCCAAACCCTGAACCCCAACCCTAACCCAACCCTAACCCTATCCCGATCAGTAGGCCAGTGCAAAAAAAGTTTTATCCCTAACCTGAATCCTAACCCAACACTAAGCCTAACCCCTAACCCTTTGGTGACAGTAGAGACGCCCCTTCCAGTTGTTTGCTGTTCCACAACCAACTGTTCCACTCGGTCTTCCAGCTCGGGCCACCTTTCTTTGTTTCCGTGGAAACTCAGCGTTGTCTTCCTCACTTTCGTTCACTTTCTTGTTTTCTCCACTTTCTGACCATGGACTCATCTCTATTAAAATGTCTTGCAGCTGCTCAATTGCCATTTTCAGCCGCATATTCGATGGCCTGTAGTTGAAGTAAGCCTCATACACATATCGCTTGACCGGCGCCATTTTAGGGGGTCCTTACGCATAGGTGTGCCGCTAATCGATGGGCAGAGCGTTTACCGTAGTGCACCTACCAAAGGCACACAGCAGATTTTGGAACTCAGTCCACAAATAAGGCACACCATCGATTTTTGAAAATCTCAGTGTTAGGTGCGCCTTATAGTCGTGAAAATACAATGGCTAACAATTAGCTAACAAACATCTTAGTAACTAAAAAGACAAATGGCCAGCAACAACCATCCACAAGCCAGCATTTGGTTATTTAGTGTACCTTGCCTGAAGAAGACCCAAACCGGGTCGAAACAAACACACGTTTTGCACACTCTTCCTTAGTTATTTAATACATTTGTAGAATTTTGGCTTTATTTACCTTCAAAAATATATATTAAAAAATGCCTTAAAAAGTGCTAAAACATAAAAAGATTTTAAATACTGATCTTTTTTCCTTTTCTATTTTTTTAGAACCCACTTTTAGTTTAAAACATTTTAATGTACTTACCTTTAATCATGCAGCTAGGTTGGATGGAGGTGCACTATGGCAGAAGACACCAGCCCACCTGTCAACATCAGGGGAATCAGGAATATGGCGGTCCGTTGGGTGGAAGGACTGTGCTCCATCTGTCTAATTTAGGAGGCAGGGTACATTCCGCTATCCTAAGGTAACCAGGCACACCATTAGTCCATCCATCATCCATCATTTTAGCTTCCACCCTATTTTTTTTTTTTTTAAATTATCTCTCTATCAGCTAATTTTTTTGAGACAAAAACTTCTTACCATTATTTTATTGGTGGCCACCCGGGGACACCACTCTCTCTCCTCTTCTCACCCAGGCCTGGTTGGGAGCCTGGATCCCCAGTGTGAGGGACTTCCCTCTCCTCCACACTCCTTACATCACGAGGCCAGTGTAATCAAATTTAAGTCAAACCCTGAGCCCCAACCCCACCCGAACTTCCATGTTCTAATGCAAGGTGACCTTCAGCGCCTGTTTTAAAAACTGTTAGTCGTTAGGTTTGTGCCTTTGTTCCCAAGTAAAACTTCAGTCTGCTTCCATGTTGCTTTACATCACATCACATTATAGGAGTGATTTATTCTGAAACAGTCAGCAACATACAGCAACATATTCAAACATTTACATGTTCAACAGGTTAAGAGTTAAATAAACTCACTGAAATATTTAAAAAAAAATTAATATGATCTTTGGCTGATTTTGTGGATAAATCAAACAAGAGGAAAGAAGCTGCAAGTGACAGAAATGTGACTTTTACTGTGATAAAAAAAAGTCCACATCATTAACATGAAGAGGCAGAGAAAGTCTTTCAAAAAATTGTTGCTATGGAAACAAACTCAAACTGAAAATTAACAAATTTATTTAAATCCTGTACTTTAATCGGAACACATGCAAAAGCTGAGACAACATGGTGTCACGTGGTGTGAGGGGATTTGTGACACTCGAAAAGTATTACAGTCATATCAACATGGCTGCATAGACAAACTAGCAATGTCTTTGTTCCACCAAAACTCTGGAAGCTTCCGGATTCCACTATTAATCATTTTTTTCTGAAACAATTACAAGCAACAAATCAAACTAATATTTCAGATGTCCCACCTTATTACAAATTAACACATAAAAAGATGACTACTTTAATCGTCTCATCTTCTTCCCCTTTATCTGGGGCCAGGTCATAGGGGGCAGCAGCCTAAGCAGAGATGTTCAGAATTCCCCCGGACACTTCCTCCAGCTCTTCGGGGAGTACTCTGAGGTGCTCCCGGGCCAACTGGAAGACATAGTCTCTCCAGCGTCTCCCTCGTGGCCTTGACCACCTCCCTATGGAGGCGTCTAGAACACATGCCCGAGCCACCTCAGCTGACTCTTCTCAACATGAAGAAGCAGCAGCTTTAATCTAAGCTCCGAGTGGGTGAACGAGTTTCCCCATCCTATCTCTAAGGGAGCGCCCAGCTATACTGTACAGGAAACTAATTTTGCCCACTTGTATCTATGATCTTGTCCTTTCGGTCATTAATGAAAGTTCATGAAGATAGGTGATAGCAGGAGCGTAGACTGACTAGCAAATCAAGAGCCTCGTCTTGCAACTAAGCTCTCTTTACCATAAAGGTCCAATATGCTGACTGCATAACTGCAGTGGTCGCATTGATCCACCTGTCAATCTCACGCTCCATCTTCTCCTCGCTCGTGAACAGGACCCAATACCGGAACTCCTCCACTTGAAGTAGGACTTCATCAACAGAGGGGAAACCACCCGTTCCCGGTCGAGAACCATGGCCTCGGGTTTAGAGGTGCTAATTCTCATCCCAGCTGCTTCGCACTCAGCTGCAAGCTGCCTCGGTACATGCTGGAAGTCCTGGTTTGATGAGGCCAACAGGACAACATCATCTCCAAGAAGCAGAGATGAAATCCTGTGGGTCCCAAACCAGGGTCCCTCCTGCCCCTGGCTACTCTTAGAAATTCTGTCCATAAAGATTATAAACAGTGGCTGGTGGTAGCTTAGTCTGTTGGGGAACTGGGCTAAGACGCAGAGGGTACTTGGTTCAAGCCCCATTACAAACAAAAACATGGAACGTATTCTAATAGTAGGGGAAGGTGCCAGAACGCCTTCAGACTCATGGAGCACCCCCCACAGAATACTCTGAGGGACATGATCAAATGCCTTTTTCAGATGAACAAAAGATATGCTGGTTGGACAAACTCCCCTGAATCCTCAAACACCCTGTGTATAGAACTGTTACAGTGTTCCACGGCCGGGAAGAAAACCACATTGTTCCTCCAGAATCCATGTTTCTACTATTGGCCGAAATCTCCTCTCCAGTAGCCCTGGCGTAGACCTTCCCAGGGAGGCTGAGAAGTGTGGTCCTGATAAGGTTGGGTGAGAGTTACTGTACCTGACTGCCACGCAATGTTGCAGAGGCGTGTCAACCAAGACAGCCCTACAACATCCAGAGACTCGAGGTACCCAGGACGGATCTCATTTCCCCTGAAGCCTTAATACTTTAATCAAGAGGAGAAAACGTTATATAATGAAATGAGACAAAAATACAACAACGCCTCACAAATAGTGAAAAGTAAAATTGAGAAAAAAAAATCCAGAGAACTTCCAGAGAACTAGAATAAAGTGCAACAATGCTTCAGGCAATGAAACAATGGTCCAACACAAGTCCTGATGAGGACACCCACTTATTCTTTGTTGGTTTGTGTCAACTCAGCAGCATCAAACTACAAGACTGATATAAATAAATCTAAGCAAGTTCCTACCCACCTGTCCCACTGTCTGGAGCCAGACTTAGCTGTCCATCATGGGACATCATAACCAAGCATGTGCCAGGTAGGAATGAGCTTAAACAATTTTATATGGTGACAACAGCTGATATCCCCAAACTGCTTTATTTCCTGTTGTGGTTGTTCACACCCACCAAAAAAATGATGGTTGGCAAAGTTCAACTCAACACAAATTCAATCTTGGAAGAAAAATACATGTACAGAAAGAAGAGCTGGTGAAGTTGTGACATCATCTACAGAAATGAAGATCCTCACGAGAAGAGTGATGTAACCCAGGTGATGATGGCACTGCTTTGTTCTGGTTCTCATCACATTCTGAAGGTCGAACTGTGAGTAGTTTTGTTTCAAACTGGTTCAGAGGGATTTTATGTACAGTACATAAAACAATCAGTGGAAAATTTAATGCACCTGACCAATACTAGATCACAGCACTGATCACGCAGACTGGGGGGGTGGGGGTTACAAAAATAAATGTCAGTTCTCATTATCAAAATAAGAAAAATTCAGTCTCTTTCAGAAAGATTCTGTGCACTTTTCTGGAGAATGTCATTTTTGTATTTACAAGCTAAACTGGGGGGAATCTGTCAACGTCCAAATTCCCCACTAATGCTGAATCTCATCCTACACATCTGGAAACCTCACTTTGATTTGAGAGGAGAGGAGAGATCAGAGTGGACGACTGAGAACAAAAGAACAGAGGTGAGATGCTACCGACAGCTTCCAATAAATAACACAGCTATTTGGATTTGATCTGAATTAGTTCCAAGTTAAAGCAACATTACTGGAATTTAATGAAACCAAAATATGACTCAAGCAGTCGGGAGTGACAGTATTCAGAATTTCCCTCCAGGCAGCCAGGCAAGATGTTCTAAAGCTGAAAATGAAATTAGGAGATTAATTGTCAATTTTACAACTTGAATTAGTCAGAGGCTAAAAAACTGTCTGAAATTCCATTGGGAAGCAGCAGCCAAACCACATAAAACAGAAAAACAACAGCAAAAATGAGGAGTTGGAGGAGGGAAAAGAGGTGAACATGTGGAGTTCAGTCAGTCAGACTGCAGTCAGACTGTCTTCTCAATTCTGCCACCATTAGAGGTTCCCACACTGGAAACCTCCCACCTGTCCTCAAAACGTACTGGAACCAGTCAGACCATGAGGGAAAGGAGTCCTCCACGAATCTAGAGCTGAACCATGAAATGAGCTGGTGTCCCATCATGGTTTTATGCTGAGAAACCGGCAATCACAATAAGAACTTCTCAAAGGTCAATGGTACTTTCCAGCCCACTGTCCAGCAGCACCAGGACAGTGTTCAGCATGAGTCTGTCTTCTAAAGACTCTTTGTCAATTTTTGCTGCTCTCAAAGTTTGTGCTAACCCCGAAATGTGGACAACAGTTCAATGCCATCAGTGACACAAGCACATCACCAAAGGAAAGCTGAGTCTTCTCTGGCTCCAAGCCTCATTTCAACACACCAGTATACGCAGATGTGACCAGCAAGACCAGGGCCTGGTCCACTCGGTCCCACAGAATTAACACGAGGTCAGTCCAAAGACAGTCAGGACTTCTCTCCCAGATGAGATGGCTCCACTGGCCCTTCTTCGTCTGAGAGGCCCGTTTCCACAGTGATAACTAGAGACGCCACAGAGGCATTGCTTGCCATTGGCTGCAGCTCAGCTGAGGAAAAAACAAAAGAAGGGAGAGTTCTAGTCACATAATTACATTAATAATCTCTCAGAACTATTTGTCCAATGATAAATTCAATACAGAACATTTTTTCACCTAACCTTAAGTATGTGTTCATTCATAAAGTCATAAAGTTTATACAGTTAATCCATTTTACTGCGACTAAAATAACATAACATAGTTGGTCCATTTTCCACCAGAGGACTGAAAACGTATTTTCAGATGCAGAAGAATTCTCAAGGGGCGGGGCTGTGTGCTGAAGAATGTTGATGGTGGAACACATCCATGAACCTGTCATTTCAGAGCCAGGCTACCAACTGGCTCATTTCATTTAACAACGTGACATGAGTCCGTTGAAGAACTGTTGACAAGCTGGCGGAGCTAATAGTAGCACATGAGGTAATGGCAAATAAGATTACAAGATTATAAGAATGAGTACCAAAACCCCCTAGGTTTGATTGCCATATCCCTCTTCCTACATCGTTAGTGTAGATCAATCGTTTGAGCTCTGGTTTAGACTCACCGGCCACTTTATTAGGTACATATTTTCAATAGTATGTGAACAAAACTAGCTACTCAGCCAATCACATGACCGCAAATCAATACATGTAGATGCTGTCGACAACTTGCTGAAGTTTAAAGCAACACCAGATCTGAGAAGAAACAGGATTTAAGTGACTTTAAATGTGTTCTGGTTGTTGGCGTCACATGGGCTGGTCAGAGTATTTCAGAAACTGAAATATACAACATTTTCTTGGCACACCTTAGAATCAGTTGAGCATTGATTAAACACTGTAGCCTACATGAATAGTGTTGCTGCCTATGACCATTCCTTTATGACCACAGTGGACCATCTTCTGATGGCTACTTCTAGCAGAATAATGCACCACATCAGAAAGCTCAGATAATCTCAAAATGGCTTCTGGAACGTGGCCTCAATAGTAACCAGATCTCAATCCAGGAGACCTCCTTTGGGATGTGGTGGAATGAGATATTCACATTGTAGATGTAAAGCTGGCAAATCTGCAGCAACTGCATGATGCTCTCATATCTACATGAACCAAAATCTCAAGAGGAATTAATATTTCTGCTGACAAATTAAGGCACTTCTTAAGGCAAACGGGGGCCCAATCTTATACTGGCAAAGTGTATCTACTAAAGTGGCCGGTAAGTGTATATGGGAATAGGACTGGAGGTCTTGGTGGAAAAGGGGCTATTGATGGATTGGTGTGAGACCTGTGTGAGTGTCTGAGGTTGCCATCACTGGACTGTCCCTCAAAGTATCAGGGTCCTGGTAGTCCTGTGGTAGTCCCACCCGTCGCACACCCGGGTCCAGAACTACTGAGGAGCTGCCTTCACTCAGTGTGCCGTCACTGGATGCTCCGGAAACCACAGCTTCCAGGGCCAATGCTCCGACTCCGCCTACACCTCCCAGAGCCAAGTCGTAGTCCAATGGCAGGTTGTCCAGGCAATCTGTGTTCAGCTGTAAGTACAGTTGCATTCACTTTTAATTCAAAAGATCAAAAGTTATATTAGACAGAGAAAACTACCTTGGATTAGGGGTTAGGGTTAGTCGATATCTGTAACTACTACAGTGGTTTTCTGCTAACACTTGAGATGTGTTCCATCCAGGAGTTGGAAAGTTACCATTAACAAAACACAAAAGGTCTGATCTGTTTCTTAATATTACCCGTTTAATTGGGTTTGTTTTTCACATTATACAATTGTTATTTCCTCGGAGATACCAGAATATATACGTCAACGCCCTTGTTTTTTGCACTGTGGAGCTGAATGTTGCTCCTTGTAATGAGAGGGTTAGGGAGTTAGGGTTAGGGAGACAGAGAGAATAGTGTTAGGGTGAGTGTTAGGGTGAGTGTTAGGGTGAGTGTTAGGGTGAGTGTTAGGGTGAGTGTTAGGGTGAGTGTTAGGGTGAGTGTTAGGGTGAGTGTTAGGGTGAGTGTTGGGGGGTTAGGGTGTTGGGGTTAGGGGGTTAGGGAGTTAGGGTTAGGGTGTTGGGAGGTTAGGGTGTTGGGGTTAGGGTGTTGGGGTTAGGGTGTTGGGGTTAGGGGGTTAGGGGGTTAGGGTGTTGGGGGGTTAGGGGGTTAGAGTTAGGGTGTTAGAGTTAGGGTGTTAGGGAGTTAGAGTTAGGGTGTTGGGGTTAGGGAGTTAGGGAGTTAGAGTTAGGGTGTTAGGGAGTTAGAGTTAGGGTGTTAGGGAGTTAGGGTGTTAGGGAGTTAGGGTGTTAGGGAGTTAGGGTGTTAGGGTTAGGGAGTTAGGGAGTTAGGGTTAGGGAGTTAGGGTTAGGGAGTTAGGGTTAGGGAGACAGAGAGAGATAGGGTTAGGGTGAGAGTTAGGGTGAGGGTTAGGGTGAGAGTTAGGGTGAGAGTTAGGGTGAGAGTTAGGGTGAGAGTGTGGGTTAGGGTCAGGGGGTTAGGGTCAGGGTTAGGGAGACAGAGAGAAATAGTGTTAGGGTGAGTGTTAGGGGGTTAGGGTTAGGGTGAGAGTGTGGGTTAGGGTCAGGGGGTTAGGGTCAGGGTCAGGGTTAGGGAGACAGAGAGAAATAGTGTTAGGGTGAGGGTTAGGGGGTTAGGGTGAGAGTGTGGGTTAGGGTCAGGGTTAGGGAGACAGAGAGAAATAGTGTTAGGGTGAGTGTTAGGGTGAGTGTTAGGGTGAGTGTTAGGGTGAGTGTTGGGGGGTTAGGGTTAGGGAGACAGAGATCATTCAAAGCTCTTCTGCATGCAGTTGAATCCCAGTGTCAATCACCTTCAACTAAAGTTGCAGTTCACAGTTTCAACACATACTGTCAGAGCATCCCTAAAAGTGAAAACTAGAAGGCGTCTGACTACACCCACAAATGAAAATAGAATTGAGTCATTTAATGAACACAACTTGTTTAACAATGACCTGATTCCCTCGGTGAGAAAAACAAAAAGGTCAATGAAATCCGATACTGTGATTCATAAACAAATCCATTTTTCTGGACGGTATACAACATCTTTTGGACCAAATTCTGTGGAGGAATTAACTGAAATAGACGGAGAAATTGGACACGGACAGACCAACATTGACCACTTAAATTAAAATGGCTGAATTCCTCTTTATTTTGGAACATGCATGCCAGAGAGTTTTTTGTGCACGTGCACATATAAATGACATAACTCCTACTCATAAAACACTACAGGGGGAGTGTTTGAATGTAATTAATCTGTTTACAGCAAAACATCATTAGCCACCACAGTGGCCACACCCATTGCTATACAAAGTTATTTTCCTCACTTTTCATCACAAATTTCAGAAAAAATAATTCCCCTTAAATATAAAGGTGATCAGACACAATCACTAGGAGGAACACATTCAAATAGGTGTAGAAAAATGCCAGAATCGATCACTTCTATCAAAAGGCACTCCTTTTTTGTTTTACACCAGGGTTAGGGTTACTAAACTAACCCTAACCGTATTAGTGGTATTAGTCTGCCAATCTGTCTACTCAAAAAACCCTCACCCTTCTTTCAGCTTTAAAGGGGTCGCTGCTGAGGGTTAGTGTCCCGCCCGTGTACAGACGCAAGGACCTGTTGCTCTCCATTGTGTCAAACTTGGTATATGAAGGATTATGCTGAAGGCATGAACTAACACGTCATCAAGTCATGGTGAATGATGCACCGGCACACGGACACCATAGCAGCTAGTTTCACTAGTTCCCCAGGATGTATTAAAGCAGAAATTATTTTGATGGGATCAACTCTACCAGTCTGGTACATATCAGAGTAAGTCTAAATTACCAAGTTATTTCATTTGCCATGTTGAGTTCCTTGGTTTAATAAGAACTACTTCATTAACTGAGGTTTCCTTTTTTGTTTTGAAAAGAAATCTGTAATATTTAACATAAAAGCAGAAAAAAAACAGACTGACCGCAATGCCTAGAGCTTTGAGAATGTTCATCTTGCACATGGGACATGTGCGATGATCCAGCAGCCACGGATCCACACAGCTCTTATGAAATAAATGTCTGCAAAGGAATAAAACAAATAAAAGTAATGAGAATCACCACATTATGGCTGTTGATCTTGTTTTAACATTTTGAAAACACTAAAGACAAATGCAAAAGGTAAAGTCCACTTTTATTAGGCGTGGTTTCAGTCAGAGCAGAGTTCTCCACGTTCCCTGCACGTCTGTGCATGTGAAAGTGTTTCCATCCACAGACGTGGAAGTGGACCGAGCCTGTGTGACATCTTTACCTGCAGGGCAGAATGCGAACTACATCATTGGCCTTGTAGCCCTCGATGCAGACAGCGCAGTTATCAAAGTCAGTTTCCGTTTCCTGGTCACCCTTCCTGATGGTACGAACTTGTAACTTACTGATGGCCTTCTTTGCAGCATCGCCAAGACGGCGCTGTGGAACAGACAAAGACTCAAACAAAAGGGTCTCGGTAGATGACGGTCTTGGTTCCAAGCATGGCTGCAGACCTTTTCCCACTAGCATTTACTGTCTGACTTGGTGTACGGTATTTTCATAAGAAATGTGAGATGATTGGTAATAATCTACGTGGTGAAAGGTCTTCCATTCAATTTCAACTTTCTCCAAATCAAACTCCTGAACTTCTGGTGTTGGGTCCTCTTAGTGGCAACGGAACAGATTCCAGAAATTTTACTATGAAATCTACGATTGTGGGTTTTGACACGCACACATACAGATGTAGAATAAGCACCTTGCTACTGAAACCCTCACAACAAAGTTGGAGGCTGTGTACATACCTGATTTCTGTCTCGAGCATTAGCATATCGGAATCTCTGAATGTAGTAGAAGACAAGCCAGGCAAGAGAAATGATCATCAGGACGATGAAGGAGATGGACACAAACACCACCGAAGTCCTGCTGACATACTTCTGCAGGTTCCGTGTCCCAATGGTAATAATCATGGTTATTGTCACATTGTGCTCCAGCAGTGATGTCAGCTCGCGACCTTTGGGCTCCGGGATCATGATGGCGACTACCTCCCCTGTCCCTGCAGAGCGAAGAGGAGGAGGTTAATGTGTAGCTGGCGACTCAACAACATATTTAGGTTTCACCAGTCAACATTTCAGTTGGTTCAGGAGTTATTCAACATGATATTCCTGTCTGTGTTCTTCCATAAATGCAAGTCCCCCTCCTCACTGTTCACACAACAGCAAAAACTGCTGTTTAGAGCTAAATATTTTTTTCATGATGTTAGTCATAAAGCTGTAAAATGAAGAAACACAAGAAGAGGTGGGTTAACATCAGGTTAACTATCACTGGCCTGATCAGTGAAGATGGCCAGTTAGCTTACAGGTGGAACAGCTGGTCTTCTGGTGCAGTCAGAGCCACCTGGAGCTGGGTTAGGGTTAGGCTCTAAGAATGTGGAGATGATGGTGGACATAAGGAGAACCCCCACTCTCTTGCTATTCTCAACAACACTGTGCCAACCATGGACTCTTTCCAGTTTCTGGGTTCCACAATCTCTCAGGGAAGAGCGTGCATGTATGTATGCATGCACACACGCACACACACCTTCCCTCAGAGGAGACACAGAGCACCATTCATCAGATCAGCAGCACACAGCAGGGCAAGCAGAAGAGTTAACCCACATCATCTCAGATCTGCACATCGGTTTTTAGCCACTGCTGCGCCACTCTTATGAAAAAATTAGGACATAGACTTAAATTTATAAAAAACATTTGATGATTGACCTGCAAATGCTGCCATTTCACACATGGTAAACAATCACAAACAGTCATGCTGCTTTTTGGTATTCTTTACATGTTTACGGGTTTTATTGCAGAGTAATGTTGGACTGAGGCCAGATTACCCTAACCCTTACATCAGGGGTGCCCAGATCCAGTCCTCAAGGTGTGAATCTGGATTCCTGTAATACCAGGTAGACAACCCTTTCACCTGAGACCCCGCTATCCTGCAGGAAGGCTTTTATTCCTGGTAGAAAAGAAACCATCGGGTTAACCCTAACCCTATGGCCATCAGGACTGGATATGAACCCCCGCCAGACATTCAAAATTTACTTTATGTCCTAAAAATTTCCAACTTGAATGAAAGACACTTTAAATTGAATTCAAATATTGTAATGACGAGCACATGGGATTACCTTGATGAGGCATCGTGATGGTCTCGTTGGAGTTGGGCAAGGCAACGTTGAAGATGACCACCGCAGACGCGTTCTGAGCCGCAGCGTGGCGGATCTTGTCCTTGTACGTGCAGTTTCCCCGGGCTATCAGTGCGACCCAGGCGCCGGCCTGTGCAGGCACCGCGAAGCGGGTGTTGGGGTCACAGGCCTGGCGATCATGTGGGGAGGCGGGCAGCACGACCAAGCCTTTAGCGTCCCGCTTTGGCGAGTGTTCCCCGTAGCGGCCGCACTCCGTTTTTTCCGTGTGGGGCTCCGAGTTGGCCGGGTCCAAGTAGGAAATGTTGACGAAGGCAGTGTACCACTCCTCCCGCTCGGCCACGGTGAAGTCCAAGCACAGCAGATGGACGAAGCAGAAGGAGAGCAGCCAGGTAGAGAGGGCCAGACTGCGGCAGGCCGCGACAATAGAGCCAGGGGCCATAGTGTTCCTCAACCGATGAGACAAAGCCTCTGTTCTGGGAACATCTACTCAGCCATGCTGCCAGAGAACCGGTGAGCAGCCCGATGCAGTTGTTTTTTATTCCCTCTAAATGAAACGATCACCTCGGTTTTGTGTTTTCAGTCGCTGCGCACCGTCACCGGATACGGAAAAGCGAACATACATTTGGAATCTCCATTTACCGCCCACGCGGAGAAGATCCAGAGCTGCTGGGAGGACCTGGTCGTTGATGCGCAGTCAGAAAATTCTGACCGAAGCGGGTCCGTCTTTGACGGTTACCCGACAGCAGGAGGCACAGACGTTGGATTGTTTTGACTGGGCCCCGGCGGAAACACGTCAGAAGTACCTTATGCCAAACTTCCGGCTGAACCCACCGCTTATATAAATTTTATTTTGAAAGGGAAATATGCTATTTCCGCCATGGATGTGTGGAAGTGTGTACGAGCTGTGGTGGTTTAATGTACAAAAGGTTATCACGTGGAAAGTTAAAATAGAAATGTCCACAGCCATTAATAAACATCACGTCGTGACCTGGCAAAGGGCCCCATTGATGACTTGGTGACCGAAAATAGTCAAGGAGGTCGATATTTCAGTCAGCCAACTTTCATCAGGTATCTGTTGAGGCAACAAAACTAAACTAAAAAACAGTGAAACTCTTATTGAAATCAGGCAATAAGAATTAAACACGCAATCACTTTTACTGTGCAAACATATTCATCAGTTTTTATGCTGTAGAATTAAAAGTGTAAAACAAAGTTTACTTTGAAAGTGTGTACACAAGATAAAATTCAATTCTAAATCAAATTGATGATCCAATCCCAGAGGACATGTCTGAGGACCTGAAAATACTCAATGCAAACTCCTTGCTGCTCCCAACTGGGGTTGGCCCACAGGTGGTCAGGGAGGGTGTTCCACAGCGTCGGTGCAGTATAAAGGTTTAATGAATCAATCAGTCGATCTATGTGTCTGTCTGTCCTTTCATCCATCCATCTGTCTGTCTATCTGCTTGTCTGTCTTTCTGTCTGACTGTCCGTCACATTTTGTTCAGCTAAATTTTAGCTAACTTTGTCCTAATTCCAAATGTAGGCACGGACCATCACACAAACATGTTAAAGAGGAAATAAATTGACTGTAAGCCTCGTCGCTTCCCATGGCAGCTCCTTGGAGTAGACGTTCCAGCTGGATCTGGCACTCTAACTGGCAACCTCTATGCTGCTGCACAGTGTTTTGAATGTTATTGCAGTACAAACCTACATAAAACCCCTTCGATTCTGGAAGCTTTCAGTGTTTGTTCAACTGTATTCGATATTGATACTTTTACAATTACTAATTTCCTGGAGTTTTAAAAAAACAAAACCTCTTAACTTTTTAAACATTTTGATGTAGCTTTTATGATTTCTTGTATTTAAAGTAGTATGTTGTAGTAAGTTGAGTATGTTGTCAGGACATATTGCGGCGCCTTTGGGGCTGGGGCGCAAGGAGTTGTGGGTGTTCTGTTGGTCTTTTAATTACAGGTCATGGATGTATATGTTAATAAGATGATGTGTAGCTGTGATAGTGTGTTAATTGATTATGATTATGATTATGATTATGATTAAATTGTGTTGTGTTTTATGAAGATGACAAAAATGTTGACACCGGGAGTGAAAGGGTTAGGGTTAGTACTGGGAGAGAGGGTTAGGGTGAGTGTTGGGGTTCAGGGTTTGGAATGAAACTTTTTTTGGACTGGCCTACTGATCGGAATGATAGGGGAATGCGGGGGTTGAGGGCATCCCCGGGGGGCCGGGGCTCGAGACCAGTGCCGGCCAAAATAGGGGAGAGAGCAGAATCCGCTAGTCCGCGAAGACTTTGGTAATTTGGTGAGTAGGGTTAGGGTTAGGAAGGAGTTAGGGTTAGGGGTGGGAGAAGGGTTAAGGTTAGGGTTGGAGGAACCAGTAGGGTTGGGAAAAGGGTTAGGGTTAGGGGTGAGAAAGGGTTAGGGTTAGGTGGGAGTTAGGGTTAGGGGTGGAAGGAGGGTTAGGGTTAGGGTTGGAGGAACCAGTAGGGTTGGAAAAAGGTTTAGGGGTGAGAAAGGGTTAGGGTTAGGAGTGGATTTAAGGCTGAGGTTAGGGTTGGGAGTGGAGTTAAGGTTTGGGTTAGGGTTAGGAGGGAGTTTGGGTTAGGGGTGGGAGAAGGGTTAGGGTTGGAGGAAGCAGTAGGTTTAGGGTTAGGAGTGGAGTTAGGTTTAGGGGTGGGAAAGGGTTAGGGTTGGTAGACGCACTAGGATTGGAAGAAGGGTTAGAATCAGGAATGGATTTAGGGTTAGGGTTAGTGAAAGAGGTAGGGTTTGGGTTAAGATTAGGAGGGGAGTGGAGTTATGATTAGAGTTAGGAATAAAGATTGGATTGTGGAACGTGGTTGGGGTGAAGAGGGTCAAGAGGTTCAGGATGTTTGAGGGGGACTCCCAGTCCAGATCTATACTTGGAATTGGTTTTGCTTTAGGGGCTGTGTCATAGATTCAGTTGTTCGCACCAGTTGTCAAAGATGAGTTTTGCTGTTGTGGGGGTCCAATGGATGTTGTCTTTTTCTGTGATGAAAGTGTGGAATTTCAAACTATTGAGTAATATGTTGTCATGGCATTATTGATTATTGATATCAGGTTGTCTAGTTGTGTCTATATTATCTGAATACGGTAGTTAAGAATGGGAAAATAGATGTCTGCGTTGGGGATGGTCAGCTTGGAAGCGCGGAATAATGCCTTTAATTGTTTGAGTGTAGTTTGTCTCAGGTCCTGGTCTCTGTTATTCATCCCCAAGGCAAAAACTACAATTTTGATACTAGGATTGGGGGGGGGGGACTTTTGGCAGACTTTTAGAAAATGATAAACATTAGCTCCAGGGTAACTGTCTACTTGTATGTTTGGATTGGTGTGTCCAGGGATGCAATTAATGTTTGAGTCTCCCAGGATGAGGACTGGTCTTCTGCCTTTGAAGACCCAGTCCTGGATTTTGCGGTTGGGTCTGGCTATGTGGTAATTTGGCCTTTAGGTGGTCTTACTGGGGAGTGTTGTATGTTGAGGCGGGGGACGGAGTAGGGACGGGCAATTGTCTCCTGGCTCTGGAGAAGTGGCTGCAGGGGATGAAAGAGATGGAGGGGAAAAGGTGCAAGTTAATTTGGAGTCAGTGGGTGTGCTGGTGCTCTGGGGCTGATGATCAAACAATGCAGACCACCCTGATGTTTGTGTGGGGTAGGAGGCTCAGAAAGGGTGGTCTGGCAGTTGGACCCGGTCATCATTTTGGCCTGCTTCGGCCTGCATTGTGATGAGGTAAATAACTCAATCAGATCCACCTGGGCACCAGTGGAAGGTAGCTAGGGGAGGTTAGGGTTAACCCTAACCCTAAGAGGGGAGGATCTTGTCTGGTAAGAAGACAGAAACCTTTGAATGGGAACTATATGTGATTGATCTAGGGTCCTTTGTATTCGTAAGTGTGGTCGGGTTAGGGTTAGGTGATTTTCTGTTGCTCTTGTGAGTGCTTTGGGTGTGGTGGAAATTATTTTATCAGGTTGTCTAGTGGTGAGGGGATTGGTGGGGAGAATGGGTAAAATGACGGGCACTGAGTCTTCTTTGGGTTAGGAGTTAGGGTAAGTACTGGGATAGGGTTAGGGTTGGTACTGGGAGAGAGGGTTAGGGTTAGTACTGGGTTAGGGTTGGTTAGGGTTTAGGATTAGGGTTAGTACTGGGAGAGGGTTAGGGTTAAAGTTAGTACTGGGAGAGGATTAAGGTTAGGGTTAGTACTGGGAGAGAGGGTTAGGGTTAGTACTGGGAGAGAGGGTTAGGGTTAAGGTTAGTACTGGGAGAGGATTAGGGTTAGGGTTAAGGTTAGTCCTGGGAGAGGGTTAGGGTTAAGGTTAGTACTGGGAGAGGATTAGGGTTAGTACTGGGAGAGGATTAGGGTTAGGGTTAGTACTGGGAGAGGGTTAGGGTTAAAGGTAGTACTGGGAGAGGATTAAGGTTAGGGTTAGTACTGGGAGAGAGGGTTAGGGTTAAGGTTAGTACTGGGAGAGGATTAGGGTTAGGGTTAAGGTTAGTCCTGGGAGAGGGTTAGGGTTAAGGTTAGTACTGGGAGAGGATTAGGGTTAGTACTGGGAGAGAGGGTTAGTATTGGGAGAGAGGGTTAGGGTTAGTACTGGGAGAGAGGGTTAGGGTTAGTACTGGGAGAGAGGGTTAGGGTTAGCACTGGGAGAGAGGGTTAGGGTTAGTACTGGGAGAGACTTCTGCTCTGTTCTATTGTTTGTAAAGAAATCAATTAACAACCAATGCAAACATGAGACCTGCTGGTTTGGATTTTTGGGTGGGTTGCAACCCTCCATATAAAGTACGCCTTTCATCCTCATCATCTGTGGTCAGACATAGTTAAGATTTTTTTCAAACTGATGCTCAATCACATGTTAATATCATTGGATTTTTAGTGCTTGGCTACTGGTACTGGGCCAGAAGTAAAACCAGACTGAGGATGAGCCATAGAACCAGTAGATGAGATGTGACCAATAGAATTGCTACTGGGTACAGGTGACAACTGGATCTCCGCAGAGCTGTGGGATCATCCCCTGCCCCTTCCATACAAACTGGAAGCCAGAAGCGAGTGTAACAACCCAACATCTGGCCCCAGGACAGACGAGACCTGGAGGAAGAATGTAAGATGGAGAAGAAAGACAGAGGGAGAAAGGAAACAAATCAGAAAGTTCAACAGAAAATTTACAAAATGTGATGGTGTGTGAGGAGGATGAGGAGACGAGGAGGAGGGGAGCAGCACAAACACAAACCTTCTCATGCAGTCAAGTGCAATGTTGAAGTGGTGTTGGCCCAGCATATGGAATTCCTGCAACAATGTGCATTGTTCAAGTGTGAGCGACATGGCTGTGCGGTCCTCCGCGCTCTTACAGCTGGTCAGGCGGACGCCATTCACTGCATGACACACCTGGGTCACAGATGGATTACAGGTAACAGAGACACCGGTGCTGAGTGCTTTTTGATGAATGATTGAAAGCAGTCCAAGTTCACCATGAGGTCTAACATCAGAATTTTTCTGTAAACATAAACTCTCAAAAGCTGGATTTTCTTTATGTAATTGACCTTGATGAAATGATTTGCAATTGTATAAAAAGTGTTTTGTTCCCATTACAATCTTTGACTAATTTGAATGTTGCTCCAACATTCTTCAATGCTGCTAAATTTAGAGCATACCTCAGGGTTAGGGTTAGAGTCAGAGCTAGGGCAGACCTGGGCAAATTACAACATGTGAGGCTTTCTAATCCGGCACACCTAACTTGTTCAAACGATATTCAAAAATATATTTATTATTAAATTGCATTCATTTTGGTCTTAATCCAGCCCCAATCAACTTAGAACTTGTTTCTTCAGTTTCCATGAGGACTGTTTTTTTGCAGTTTTCAAGAGTATAACATCAGCTGCCACCCTGCAATTAAGATTGGTGACTATGCTAGTAAGCAAGAAATTAATGCATTTATTAAATAATTTGTACAATAAGCCTAACATATTAATGCTTTGCTGCCTGTAAACCTTTTAGAAATTGGCTTTTACATGTCAATAACATTATCAATCAATCTTTATTCATATAGCATCTGTCAAAATTCTTTAGGGTTAGGGTTAGCTAACCCAATCCCAATAACATTAGTTCACTTAAACAATCCATCTGCACCTGGGCGACCCCCCTATCAATTTACAAAAGTCAGTGTGGCCAACCGGTCAGAAAGGTTGCCCACCCCTGGGTTAGGACTTCTCTGTGAATATTTTAGATTTCCATTCACGCCTGAAAATGTTTTATCCAAAATGGCTCATTGATAATCACCAGCTTTAGAGGCTAAACTTGATGAGATTGTCATTATAGATTACTGCTAATTTCAAAAGCCTTAGCTAATGTAGCCACAGTTTCCTCTACTGCTATTTGGTGAAAGACTAGTGTTATTATCTAGTGTTACCATAGCAGAAAGCCGTAGAATGTCCCCACTCTTTCTGCTCTGGGATTCAACACTGCATTCCAAAGAATCAAGCAAGTCCAACAGTGACCTGGAACCACCTGAGACAACACGGTCAGAGCTGAGTCACTATAAAATTTAGTGAAATATATGTATTTTCACGTAAAGCAACAAATTAAATGAGCAGTGGTGCACAATACTGTTTACAATCATAATTCTAATCTCAAAGTTTAGATTTTGAATAATGTAAAGAGAATCTAAAATGAATTCATTAAGTTTGTGTGAATCAGGTGTTAGCCAAGCATTGTACCAATGTTGGGCAGCTCATCTCTCAGTGAGTTACAGTATGAACGAAGATGTTGGCAGCTCTGGAGGTTTATGCGTTCCTGCAGAGAAGTATTGCCATTCCTGAAAGTAGAAGACAGATCCATCCATTGTGCTTTAAGAAATGAAGTCAGTTCACAACTTTTGGTAATTTTTCTGGGATCAAAACGGGTCAAAATTCAAAATGATACTTGTAGCTATGCGTCTAAAGCTTGCACGTGTGTATATACCTGTCAGTGACACTCTGACACTGGTTCCACAATCCAATTCCAATGTTGAAAAAAACGGGATGAATTTGTATCATACTCCCAGCTTTCAGTTCCCATGGCAACAACACAAAGGTGTCTGATAGCACTGGAACCTGGACCACTAAACTACCCCTGAATCAAGAAAAACATCATGACAACAGTACGCTGTGTGCCTCCGTGTGTGTGTGTGTGTGTGCGCTCTCTCACCACATTCCACTGAGTGTCGGCAGGAGGTCTTCTGGTTCTTCTGTTTTCGCCTCAATGAGGGTGAATGTAACGTCCCTCAGGTCAGCCACACCCACTTCCATGTCCTCCAAGATTGCTGCCTCCTCACCTTTGAAGACAGCATCTTAGTTGTGATTAAACCCAAAAGAGTCAAAGGGTTAGAGGGTTATGTCGGAACACAGGTGTGTGTGTGTGTGTGTGTGTGTGTGTGTGTGTGTGTGTGTGTGTGTGTGTGTGTGTGTGTGTGTGTGTACCATAGTTGCTAAGTAGACCCTGAAACTGGACCAGAAGTCCCACTGTCTGAAGCTGTTGC
The DNA here is from genome assembly GCF_003711565.1 of Takifugu flavidus. Classification (NCBI taxonomy): domain Eukaryota; kingdom Metazoa; phylum Chordata; class Actinopteri; order Tetraodontiformes; family Tetraodontidae; genus Takifugu; species Takifugu flavidus. The sequence continues at coordinate 33,917 of NW_026621898.1, read as the reverse complement.
AGGAAACCCGGCTGATTCAGAGCTCTGTGCAGTTTCAGTGTGATGCCACACACGGCAGCAGACAGCTGACAGACAGAAACTCTTGAGAAGTAATTCAGTTGTTGTCAAATACGCTGACATACTTTCAAAGTGCCAGTGTAGGCAAAGACAGATATGAGCTAAGCTAAGCTACATAGCTACACAATCTAATAATTGTTAACCACAATTCAGTCTCACTGCCTGGCTGAAGACAGCATGACGTCTTTGGAGAAGCTCTGGAAATCCATGAGGTGCATTTGAAGGCAATGACCTCTGCAGGAGAACAAACATCACTGCAGTTCGGACTTCACCCAGCGCCTCCCGCACACAGTCCCGAAATGTGACCACAAGGGGAAGCAGCAGCTCCTGCCAGGAGGAAGAAGCTGGAGGAGACACAAGAATAAGAGAATGTGTTTTAGATCCCACTTTACAGATCATATCTAAAATTCTACAGACAAATGGGACCAGACTCTGATCCAGAAGAGGATTTTGGAAACATTTAGAAAAATATTTGTGCACTATAGTTTGACTTTTCTCTCAAAAAGTCATATGAATTTCTAGATAAAAATATTTTGCCTAATTCAAATCTTATCTTCTACAAATCAAATTTGTGTCTCTGAAACCTCGTCCTGAGTTTGGGCCTCCGTTTGCTGATGTCATCTGCTGAACTGGATCCTCTCTTGCCACCAGGCGGTTGCTCATGATGGTGATGCAGTGGAGGCTTCTGACTACATTAGCCCACATGCTGTCCTACACACACATGCACACACACAAAAGAATTTACACACTACTGTCATGACAAAAGAGAAACATCATGACTCACCCATCCATTCTGCTCACATTCTAAGGTCCACTGGATGTCACCGTGAGGATGGCTTTACCTGACTGCTTGTTGTGATGTCATGTGACACGTGACTGTGATCAGGTGCAGGGGTCTTGTGGATCTCCAGCAGGGCCCTTTTCACCAGTTCGTCATTGAGTGTGTGAACAAACAGCTCTGTCTAAAGGAAGGGAAACTAAAATCAAGTTTTTTATGATCCCATCCAGTGGGTGACATGCTTCAGGTGGAGAAAGGCTATTGGCTATGTGGTCTATGTGTCGAGGTGACTAAGCAAGATACTTAACCCAACAAATCTGTGTTGTCACTGCTGCAGTATATAACCGTCAGTGTCAATGGATGCAGGAATGGATGAGTGGATCTCTTTCTTTTACTCCTCTCCTCACCTGCTGTTTGAAGCTGTCCATCACCTCGAGCAGCCGGTCAGTGTTCAGCTCCAGGGAGACGGACAGCAGCTCCTCAGCAAGTCCAAATAACAGTGGTTGCAGCATCATCAGACTGGACAGCAGCTCTGTGACTCTGGAGAGCTCCTGGGGCGAGTAATCCATGGAGCTGCAGTGACACCAAGAGTTAACATGTGGATGCATCGCTCACCTGGAGCTGATGCACTCACGCTAACATCACTTTTCCTGATGTGGTTGAAGCATGTGTGTTCTTCTGTTCATCACACCGACAGTGAAGGTGTGTCAGCCAGACCATTGTTGCTGTAAACTAGTGTTTTAACCAACAAAGGTAGCAAGAACCATGTCATTTTAAAAGCTAGCCAGGCTTTAAGAAAAGGTCCTGAATTATACAAATTGCAACAAACATCTAGATTTATTGATCACCCTGGGCCGTGATTCAAGGGGTTCATATGTAATAACAACATTTTGAGTGTTGTGAAAGTAATATGGTTGTGCACATGTGTGAACAACCTTGCTGTGACAAAGTGCACATCTTCCAAGCATGCCATGAGGGAGAAGAATCCACACTTTAGGGTAAAATATGGGCTTGGACATGGCACAGTTCTGTAGTGTGAGTGGGCTCCGAGTTTAGATCCTGTAGGTACACATGTGGAGGCCATTTACACTGTTTTTGCCCTCTGCCTGGTTGCACATCTGCAGGGAGGTTCGGCCTTTGGGAGGGGGAGCTGAATGCAACAGTTTAGATTAAGGACATGCTTGGGCAAGGACACTTTCAGAGTATAAAAATGGTAACTTAGCCTCTGTGGGATTAAAAAGCAACGGCTGTTCTTCTTGGATACGAGTGCTGATGTCTTTCGGTTACACTAGAAATCCTTTGTTAAAGTATAAATATCGATTTGCATAATTTACTTTTTTTTGTGAATTTTACGTCTTTGAAACCTTTTATAGATGTTCGTCTGAACTGAATCAGACCTAAGTCACATTGGTCATGCTGTTTTTTCCTGGAATAATGTGGATATAATTCTTATATCTGTGACTCAATGGGAGGTCTCTAAACTGTTGCTCATGGGCAACGTTGGTGAGTGTCTGTCAACAGTCGCCAATTGGTCAGTAGGAGAGTGAAGCTGGACTCATTCTGGGTCAGCAAACATCTGTTTGGACTCCTCCCTAATGTCCCCCCCCCCCTTCTGTTTCTTGCCTGTGTGTCCCTTGTCTGTCTATTTCCAGGCTGGGTGGGGCTGCTTCCTGGTTCATTGCCATCATGGGATCTACACACCTGCAACTCATCCCGAGATAATCATCTAGATCGGCTTCCTGTTTGAAAAGACTGGTCCACGCTTCCATCTTTGCCAATTCTTTGTTTAACCTTCCGTGGTTCAGCTTGGTTCCTGAACTCTGTATGTGTTTGATTCCTGCAGACCGTCCATTCAGACACCTGTTCACCTGTCCAGACACCTGTCCAGACACCTGTTCACCTGTTCAGACACCTGTTCACCTGTCCAGACACCTGTTCACCTGTCCAGACACCTGTTCACCTGTCCAGACACCTGTTCAGAAGACACCTGTTCACCTGTCCAGACACCTGTCCAGACACCTGTTCACCTGTTCAGTCAGTCGGTCAGTCTCAGTCAATCTTTATTTATATAGCGTCTTATACAATCAAAATTGTTTCAAGGCGCTTTCCAGAATCCCAGGGCCTGACCCCAGACAAGCAACAGTGGCAGGAAAAAGTCCCCTTTAACAGGAAGAAACCTGGAGCAGGACCAGGCTCATGTAGGGGGAGAGGAGAGGAGAGGAGAGGAGAGGAGAGGAGAGGAGAGAGAGGAGAGGAGAGGAGAGGAGAGGAGAGGAGAGGAGAGGAGAGGAGAGGAGAAGGAGGGGGAAGAGGAGAGGAGAGGAGAGGAGAGGAGAGGAGAGGAGAGCAGAGCAGAGCAGAGCAGAGCAGAGCAGAGCAGAGCAGAGCAGAGGAGAGGAGAGGAGAGGAGAGGAGAGGAGAGGAGAGGAGAGGAGAAGGAGGGGGAAGAGGAGAGGAGAGGAGAGCAGAGCAGAGGAGAGCAGAGCAGAGCAGAGCAGAGGAGAGGAGAGGAGAGAGAGAGGAGAGGAGAGGAGAGCAGAGCAGAGCAGAGCAGAGCAGAGGAGAGGAGAGCAGAGCAGAGCAGAGCAGAGCAGAGGAGAGGAGAGGAGACACCTGTTCAGACACCTGTTCACCTGTCCACCTGTCCACCTACCTGTTCACCTGTCCAGACACCTGTTCACCTCTCCAGTCACCTGTTCAGACACCCGTTCACCTGTCCAGACACCTGTTCACCTGTCCAGTCACCTGTTCAGACACCTGTTCACCTCTCCAGTCACCTGTTCACCTGTTCAGACACCTGTTCACCTGTCCAGACACCTGTTCACCTGTCCAGTCACCTGTTCAGACACCTGTTCACCTGTTCAGACACCTGTTCACCTCTCCAGTCACCTGTTCACCTGTCCAGACACCTGTTCACCTGTCCAGACACCTGTTCACCTGTTCAGACACCTATTCAGACACCTGTTCACCTGTCCAGACACCTGTTCACCTGTCCAGTCACCTGTTCAGAAACCTGTTCACCTGTTCAGACACCTGTTCACCTCTCCAGTCACCTGTTCACCTGTCCAGACACCTGTTCACCTGTCCAGACACGTTCACCTGTTCAGACACCTATTCAGACACCTGTTCACCTGTTCAGACACCTGTTCACCTCTCCAGACACCTATTCAGACACCTGTTCACCTGTCCAGACACCTGTTCACCTGTCCAGACACCTGTTCACACACCTGTTCACCTCTCCAGACACCTATTCAGACACCTGTTCACCTGTCCAGACACCTATTCAGACACCTGTTCACCTGTCCAGACACCTATTCAGACACTGTTCAGACACCTGTTCACCTGTTCAGACACCTGTTCACCTGTTCAGACACCTGTTCACCTGTCCAGACACCTGTTCACCTGTCCAGACACCTATTCAGACACCTGTTCACACACCTGTTCACCTCTCCAGACACCTATTCAGACACCTGTTCACCTGTCCAGACACCTATTCAGACACCTGTTCACCTGTCCAGACACCTATTCAGACACCTGTTCAGACACCTGTTCACCTGTTCAGACACTGTTCACCTGTCCAGACACCTGTTCACCTGTCCAGACACCTATTCAGACACCTGTTCACACACCTGTTCACCTCTCCAGACACCTATTCAGACACCTGTTCAGACACCTGTTCAGACACCTGTTCACACCTGTTCACCTCTCCAGTCACCTGTTCAGATACCTGTTCACCTGTTCAGACACCTGTTCACCTGTCCAGACACCTGTTCGTGCCACCCAGCCTGCTCCCACCGCACTACAGAGTTTTCCAACTTTAGTTCTTTGTGGGATTCAGTTTCCACATTTTCAGTAAAGACTTTTCGGTTCAAATCTACTCAATCCTGTGTGTCTGCTTTGGGGGTTCAATTTGCATTCTGAGGTTCGTAACAACATCTAAACACAAGAAGTGAAGACAAATCATGTAAAACACAGTGTAGAGAATAAAAGAATGACAGATACAGAAACAAAGAAAAGAAGGAAAGAGATAAAGGAGAGCAAAACCTTTCTGCACGATCAGCCGTTTTCGCCACAAGTCTGCTCAGGCCACCACGTCTGAACGACTGGTGATGATCAGCTGGAGCACCAAAGGTAATCACCTCGTAACATTCACCTGTAGCAGTGAGAGAGGGAAAGAGAGAGGCGAGGTGGAAACTGGTATAAAACCTTTTGGTTCGTAATCACTGGTAGACATGCTACGGACAAGACATCATGCTAGTAGGCTTTACACTCCAGTTTGCAGATCAGGGGTCTGGCTGGTTAAGAACGATGGAAAGATTGTTGAGAAAGAAGCAAGGAGTTAGGGTAAGAAAAGAAGTGAGGGGCTAGAGTTAGGGATCGAATACTGTTGGGGGAAGAAGCTTGGATCCCCACTTTTAAAAAAGAAAAAGGTGATGTTTACTTATGTTGTCTGAAGTGATGACTTCCATTCTCTGAGAGTGGAGGTTGGTCGGAACAAACTGGAGATATTTGTCACATTTACTGTTGCTCGACTTCAGACAGCATGATGCTGTGAATAAAACAAAACGCTATTATTGTAACACAGCAGAAAAACGGTACTTTGCATCTGCAAATCTCTGTATGAACAGTTTTATTTTTTCCAACTGAATTTTATTGTGGTTTTCTTATTTATTTGGCATAACCAAAACAACAGCTACACGTTATATCTGCCCATCATGGACCATGTTCTTCAACTGGCCAAGTACTAGTATTAGCATCAGTTAGCAGCAACAAGTTAAGATTTTTTTTCAGTAAGAAGCACTAACACTAAAGGAAAGAAAATATTTATATTTTCAAAATAAAATCTTAATCAAGGTTTCATTCACATAAGCAAATAAAGTCTTGATACAGGTATCAAAGAGGCTTCAATGTCAACGTTAGCAACAACCCAAGTAAAGAGGTGAAGCCTCTTTGATACCTGTATCAGGACTTTAATAAAAAATGTCTAATTTTGTATTAGTTAATGTTATTAATTTTTAAGAGACTTAAAGTGTTTCAAAGATTTTTCAGATATCTAATAATATTTAGAAAATGTAGCCATATTCACCAGACAATCTGTCAAGCACTACGAGTGTTTCCTGATAGGAGCCAATCAAGTGATTACAGTGTTTGATGACATCACAACGAAGGCATTCCCACTGAGGCGGCAGTTCACCAAGTTCCTTCATTTCCTGAATCCTGTAAAAAAGGTGAACAGAGGTTTGTCTCCAGCCCGAAATCAAGCTGAAGCTGTTCGTGGATGTGTCGCTGCAGATTTGGTGTGCCAGCAGCTGTAGTTCCTACAAGAGCTACTCCTGATATAAGTTTGGAGCCTCTTTGGAAAGTTCACCTGGTTAACTGCACCTGTCTGGTTTGACCTTGTCAGTGCACCTGAAAAACTACAGTCAACATAATTGAAGCTTCTGAGTTGAACTGCACCAAGGAGCATTCTCTCCTGGTTCAACCATCCGGTGGCTGCTGTTACCGCCTTGTGATTGGTGGATTCCAGCGACGCTCCAGAGTGATGCAACAGGTTTGTGTTTAAACATACCGGGTGGCGTGCTCACAGACAAGCACACTCAGCAGCTGTCTGGGTAAGGAGAAAGTGAGTGGTGTCTCTGACATCACCTCCCTCACTGTCAGCCATCTTTTGTCCTCAGACTGGAACCTGTACACTGTACAAATTGGAGCACAGAGCAATTGGGATTGTCTGTGATGGACACATGCATGAAGGCCATCACAGAGATCTGGATCCTGCAGGACAGAAGAATGGTTCAATTTAACTTAAACGTCTTGCAGCCCTTTATACAAAGAAGTGCTCAGAACCCAGCTAAAAGCACTAACCCAAAGTGCAGTGACTCCCTCCTCTTCCTCGACCTTGTCTTCAAGAGTTTTTACTTCATTCTCCTTCTCTATCTGCATCTTTGCCTCTTCAGGTGTTTTCTCAACACTCTCTCGACTGAGAAAAATGGAAAAATCATTTTTGGTTTCAGCACAAATTAAGATTGCGACATGAACACTGGAAGTGATCAGCTCTGCAGGAAGGTGGAGCCAGTAGCCTCTTCATCTGACTCCTAGCAACCTCTGCACAAACCCCTGGTTCACAGGCAGCCAGCAGTGACCCATAGTAAAAAGATGGTTCAGAGGTGCTCACAGGGAGAATATTGACTCCCTCCCAGACACAGTAACAGACTATGTCAACTTTTGTGAGGAGAATACCAAACCCACCAAGATTGTTTCGATGTTTCTCCAACAATAAGCCATGGATTAATCTAGAGATAAAAGCCCTCCCAACGGAGAAGAACTGGGCTTTCATATCAGGAAACCCCAACCCAAACCGGCTGAGCAGGAGAAGATGAAGAATCACCTGCAGAAGAGTAACATCGGTGGTGTCTGGAGGGGACTCCAACTTAGGCCACAAAACACAAAGACTGAGACTGATGGAATGAGAATTGGGCAAATTAACTAAACCATTTGCTCAACCGGCTTGACACCTGCCCCTAATCAATCCTCCTATTGCAGCCATATTGCCGTCCCCAGTGATCTTCCTCCCATGACCAGGTCCCACGTGGGAGGTGCCACCTACATCTAATGGAGCATCACCAAATAACTTCACACCTACACGCCAGTCTTGCCTCCTGGCTGGTAAACATCCTGCATTCTTGAAAGCATCCTTCCTGGCCCTGGTGGCCATGACCCCAACCCAAAGGAGCTCCACAGTTAGAGGCCAGTGGGGCTAATGTCTCTGGATAGACTCATCCTCACCTACCTGCACCTGCTCGTGAGCCCATCCATATACCGCTGCAATTGACTTCTGCGGCCGAGAGGGTGGGGTTGTCCCAGCGCAATGACTTCCCCACCAAAATCTCTTTCTCAGCGCAGGTTTTTGTGTAGTCTTCTCCGCACCTGCTGCAACATCTTTTTCACTATCTACAAGTCCTACGGCGATGGGGGCGGGGCGAAGCGGCAGGTAGCGGTTACTACTGGGAGCCGTAGTCTCAAACCTGCACGTAGGCGGCCTGTGGACCAGTGGTCGCTCGACTCTTGACTTGAGGCAACAGAGGAGTTCGGCAGCATCCCAGGCGACTGAGCAGCCCTCTTTAGGACAGCACTGCTCACCCTAGTAAGGGAGGGGACTAGAAAGTGTCCCAAACATTGCTTGCCTCACAACGTTTCTGGCCAGCATGCCGCGGCTGGCAGATTAGCTCTACAATGCGGTCGAAAACAAAAAGAAACAAAAGAAAAGAAACTCATCTTTGGATCATGGAACATACGCACTCTGCTGGACCGAGACACCACAGAAAGACCCCAGAGAAGAACAGCCCTGATAGCCAAGGAGCTAGCCCGCTACAGGATCGACATCGCTGCTCTTAGTGAAACTCGCTTTGCTGAAGAAGGATTGATCTGCGAGCCTGATGGAGGGTACACATTCTTCTGGAAAGGAAAAGCTGAAAATGAGGACAGGATCCATGGAGTTGGTTTTGCCATACGCTCCACTCTCCTCCGTCTCATGTCTGATCTCCCCACCGGCATCAACGAACGCCTAATGAAACTCCGTTTCCGCATCTCGAAATCACGCCCCGCAACTGTCATTAGCGCTTACGCGCACACACTGACTAGCAGTGACGAAGACAAGGAGGCATTCTACGAGAACCTGGACTCCGTCATCAAGTCCACGCCTAGCAGCGACAAACTCGTATTGCTGGGAGACTTCAATGCCAGGATAGGATGCGACTCTGAGACTTGGAAAGGTGTGATGGGTCCACATGGAGTAGGAAAGCTGAACAACAATGGCATGCTACTCCTGACGATGTGTGCAGAAAACGGCCTGACAGTCACTAACACTCTCTTTCGGCTTGCGAACAAGTACAAGACTTCATGGATGCATCCCAGATCCAAGCAATGGCACTTAATAGACTATGTCATTGTCAGAAGGCGGGACATTCAAGACGTGAAGATCACCAGAGCCATGAGAGGAGCGGAATGCTGGACCGACCATCGACTGATCAGAGCCATCCTTGCACTCTGTATTGCCCCCACTCAACGCAAGAGAGCCAAGCTCATCAGGGCAAAGTTTGATACCAAACGGCTTCAAGACCCTGTCAAAAGAGAAGCGTTCCAACAACACCTGGACGACGCGCTGACTGCCCATGGACCTCTGACTGGAGATCCAAACGACAAGTGGACCCAATACAGGAAAATGGTGACAGAGTCAGCTAAAGCTATTCTTGGGCCGAAGCAAAGAAACCATCAGGATTGGTTTGATGAAAACAACGAGGCCATCAGCAAGCTTCTAGACAAAAAGCGACAAGCCTTCATCGAGTTGCAAAATGACATCAACTCCACTTCAAAAAAGGATCGCTTCAAACAGCTGCAGCAAACGGCGCAGAAAGAGCTTCGTGAGATGCAAGACAGTTGGTGGGACCGAAAGGCAGAAGAGGTGCAAAACCATGCTGAGTCCAACAATGCTAAAGAGTTCTACAGTTCGCTAAAGGCAGTTTATGGGCCAGCAAAACCCAGCATCACCCCGCTTCTATCTGCGGATGGTTCGACCCTGTTGAAAGATAAGGCCAACGTCATCGAATGCTGGAGAGAGCACTTTTCCACCCTCCTCAACAGGCCTTCTACTGTCGACCCTGCTGCACTGAACTCTATCCCCCAGAAGCCAGTTGTAGATGACCTCGACCTCCCTCCATCATTAGACGAAGTCATGAAGGCCATAAAGCAGACCAGCTCAGGCAAAGCAGCAGGTGGCGACAATATTCCTGCAGAGCTCCACAAAGCGGCGGGACCAGGAGCACTTGGAGCCTTCCACAACATCCTGACAAGCATATGGGAAGAAGAAAACATGCCACAGGACTTCAAAGATGCCACTGTTGTTTCTATCTTTAAGAAAGGCAACAAAGCAGACTGTGGTAATTACCGAGGCATCTCGCTTCTGTCCATTGCCGGGAAAATACTGGCTCGCGTCATTCTCAACCGCCTCATCTCCTTAGTCTCCGAGGAAGCTCTTCCAGAGACTCAGTGCGGTTTTAGACCTGGCCGCAGCACCATCGATATGGTGTTCACCATTAGGCAGATCCAGGAGAAATGCATTGAACAGCACAAGGACCTCTTCGCCGTTTTCATCGACCTCACCAAGGCGTTCGATACGGTAAACAGAGAGGCACTTTGGTCCGCCCTTAGCAAGCTAGGCTGCCCGAGAAAATTCACCAACCTCATCCGTCTCTTCCACGATGGCATGCAAGGACTCGTGTTGTCAAACGGCGACACCTCTGCGCCCTTCGACATCTCCAATGGCGTGAAACAGGGGTGTGTCCTTGCCCCTGTCCTCTTCAACCTCTTCTTCACCTGTGTCCTCAACCATGCCCTCCGAGACCTCGACCGTGGCATCTACCTGCGCTACCGGCTGGATGGCTCCCTCTTTGACCTCCGAAGACTGAATGCCAGAACAAAGACAATAGAGCGGCTAGTCCACGATGCGCTCTTTGCCGACGATTGTGCTCTCATGGCACACACAGAGCCTGACCTCCAAATTATCGTCGACAGATTTGCAGAAGCAGCTCGATTGTTTGGCCTGATGATCAGCCTCAGCAAGACGGAGGTCATGCACCAACCAGCACCAGGCACCAGCGCACCGCCCCCCAATGTATCCATCGAGGGAACTGAGCTGAAGGTGGTTGAGCAATTCAAGTACCTCGGAAGCACCATTTCCTGTGACGGCTCTCTAGACAAGGAGATAGCTCAGCGTATCAGCAAAGCCAGCCAGTCCCTTGGTCGACTCAGAACCCGTGTGATAAATAACAAAAACATCAAACTGGAGACTAAAATTAAAGTCTACAAAGCTGTTGTGCTCACCAGCCTTCTTTACGGCTGTGAGACCTGGACAACATACAGGAAGTACATAAAACAGTTGGAACGATTCCACATGAGGTCCCTGCGGTCAATAATGCACATCAAATGGCAGGATAGAGTGACCAACCTGGCGGTCTTGGACAGAGCTGGCCTTGTAAGTATCGAGACCATGATTATGAAAGCCCAACTCCGCTGGTCAGGCCACCTGATCAGAATGGACAGCACGCGCCTTCCCCGTCAGGTCTTCTACGGCGTCCTCTCCCAGGGGCAGAGAAACACTGGGCGCCCCAAGAAGCGGTACAAAGACTGCATCAAGGACAGCCTAAAGTACTGTGGCATCCCTCCAGCACAGCTAGAAGCCCAGGCCCAAAACAGAGTCGGATGGTGCGCCGCAGTCAAGAAGGGCTGCAAATCCTTCGAGGACCACAGAAGAGGCAAAGTCGCAGCAGCCAGACAAAGAAGGAAGGAAGCAGCAACAGCCCCACCCACGGCGTCTTTCCCATGTCCCAACTGTCCCAGAGTGTGTGGCTCCAGAATTGGGCTAATCAGCCACCTTCGAAGTCACCAGAGATGACTGCACTGACATCATCGGATCGATGGTCAACCCAAGATATATATATATATACATACATATGGATTTATGTGTAGCCATGTACATGTATGTAGATACATTGACGGTATTATACATTTTTATACTCCTTCTATACTGGGTAGAGTTATTTCTATTTGTAGTTTTGACCCCTTTCCCCACAATACCCCCTGATAATTTAATGTTTTTATATTATTTTATACTTTGTATGCATTTGGTGATATTATCCCTTTATGCTGCTATCAACTTCAAATTTCTCCATTCTCAGACTATTAAAGGGTTATCTTATTATCTTATCTCATCTTATCAAAAAGCTCATTTTCCTGTTTAGATGCCTCTTCACATGAGTATTTGAGCTGAATAAAAAACACATTGATTTTGTTTCTTGGAGCATACCTTTGGAAGTCTTTGGTCCGGAGAACATCTCTGATGGAGGAAGTGAAGCCTTCAAAATACTGCCAACAGAGAGTTAAACAGTCATCTAACTTCAAGACATTGGCAAGAACACTGCAGATCACCAGCCAGGGTAGGAGAAGGAGCAGGACGGACAACAACAGAAGAAAACAGGCACATCCTGTACAATTACAATAATTATACAGAGGTTGATCCATCTTCATTCACACATATTTTGGAAATGCTCCAAAATGACAGCTTATTGAATGTCAGTGTTTAAGATGCTGTTGGAGGTCCTTGAGGTGTTTATAGCTCCATGCCCTATTGTAGACCATTTTGGAGTACGTGCTGACGCTTATGGCCTTAATATTTCCTAGTGTGAATTTCTTTCTTTCTGCACACCGCTTGCTCGCTGCCTAGTCCTTCTGAAATAGAAAGATTCCATCCCTCCATGCCCCACACAATGGGAGTATCCTATTCTGTATGAAATAGGAGAAAATAAAAGATGCATTATAAGGGTAAATTTTACAAGCTCTGGCAACCCTTTCTACGATACATGGAAGGGGAATTTGAGTTATATGAAACAAACTAATAAGCATAGCAATCATTATCTGTTGCGCAACCCACTCAATGTTTACTGCAGTTTGCCAGGCTTGAAGGAAAACACAGGGAGGGAGCAGGAGAGTTTTTAATATAGGAAGATGGTCGAGAGAGAAAGAGCAGGGTTAGGGATTGATTTTGAGCAAGCTCTGCCAATGGGTCTGATTTAGACAAACGTCACTAGTACAAGGGGATGGCTAATGTGGAAAAACCCCTGGACATTAGGGTTGGGGAGTTAGGGTTAGGGGGTAAGGGTTAGGGGCTAGGGTTAGGGTTAGCCCTAAAGGGTAAGGGTTAGGGAGTTAGGGGTTAGGGTTAGGGGCTAGGGTCAGGGTTAGCCCTAAAGGGTAACAGTTAGGGAGTTAGGGCTTAGGGAGTTAGGGGTTAGGGTTAGCCCTAAAGGGTAAGGGTTAGTCGTTAGGATTAGCCCTAAAGTTCTGAATGTATGGAAAAAAGACACTTCGATGAAAATGTTTTAAAGCTTATGATGACAAAAATAATACACAACTACTGTTGAAACACGTGTGTGAGTGCATGTGTTCTACAAGCGATGCTGGGATTAAAATTTGCGCAGCCTCCAGGATAATCAGGTTAAGGATTAATCTGTCACGGCAGCAGAACGCATGTGATTCTTGATTCTCCATCTGTGATCCCCCCCTCTTCTTCAAAAACATCCTCACAAATGACCTGGACTAGTTTCTTCAATGATCAATTCCAGGATCATCTGGAACACTTGGGTACATCAACAGAAAGAAAAAATCAACAGCCTTGGAGGACCGTTTCTTTTTATCCCCAGAATTATGAATTAGTTTGACATGAGACCCTAACCGAGACCTACCTGACCACTATGTACTGTTGACGGACAGAAACATTTAGAGAACGCCATCGTTGTTGGGATAAAATACTTGCTGTTGCAGTTCTTTCAGGTTGTGGAAATAAAAATCCTTGAAAGCAGTGTTGAAAATAGCTTTTCAAATAAAACTGCTGTTCTTTCCGATGCCATGTATTTTAGCTCAAGAAAATATAGAGAGAAGAAGAAAAATGGAGCATATAATATGAATAATCCATCTTGTCTGTCTCCAAACTGACCCTAACCCTGCTCTCTTCTGTCGTCATCACAAGATTAAAACAGAGTTGCATCATGGGAAATAAACAAAGGAATGAAGCTTTTCACATTATTACATTCATGTTCATGTCTGTGTGTTTGTGTATCATTGCTAATTTGATCTGTGATCATGATTCCCTCCTCTCCTCTCTCCTCTCCTCTCCCCTCCTCCCCTCTCCTCTCCCCTCCTCTCCTCTCCCCTCCTCTCCCCTCCCTTCAAAGACATTGGCATGCATACTAAACTTATTTTAAGTAGTTGTGAAACCTTTTTTTTTCTAAATCTAATTTTTCTAAAGAATTGTTTTTCTGTAAAATTCAACACTTAGTTTCACTCGAAGCCAAACTACATAACTCAAATGAACCCTAACTCTTTTTGTTCTCCCTATTTGCATTGCCTCTCCTCTTCTCCTTCCCAGCAGAATTTTCTTGGGTAAGAATCTGTTAATTTGTGACTTTATATCAAGGAAAGAGCAGCAGCTGAAGTGAGCACGAGTATTTATTGATTGAGTTCATTCAGATCAATCACATTTGAACAGTAGAAAATCAAACTCAAACTTGAAGCTGATGGACAGAAAAAATTAAAAAGCCGCTGATCTGATGAACATTCTCACAGCTTTCAGGCTGTAGCTGCTGTTGAATGTTGACCACACAACGCCATTGTGGACTGCTGGGTTTTTCTCTGGGTTGTACGAACCTCGATAATAAACGCCATTGAGATTGGCTGACTGGCACCTGTTGTACCACCACCCTCCCCCGTACACCTCTGCACAGTTCTGGTCCCACTTATCATTGTCCTTGTCGAAAGTGCTGAACTTCATCCCGTCGTGTGACAAGGACGGTGCCATATCTGACCCGGACAGCACCAGGGCATCGCCCCCCTCCCCAGAGTACCCCGACACATGTAGGGGGAACCCTTCTTCCTCTGAGCCGACCCTGAGCGTATACTCTGCTGTAGCAGCACCTCCTTCCCAGTCCTCCATCTCCACCTTTAAAAGGGTCTCACTCTGACTGGTCAGCCAATGGAGGTTCTGGTTGCCCAGCCAAAACTCTCCCCTCCCATCTGCATCCACTGACCCAAACCCAGAGCGATATTCATCCCAGGACTGGTTGAAGCTGACTGCTCCACTCTCTCTTTGCTGCACTAACAACCAACCGCCCATCAGCCCTTCCTGCTGGCAGTACACCTCCACCACCTGATCAGATTGTGTGCCACCAGGTCTGATCTGAAATAAGCCATTTGTTTCCCCTTTCAGGTGGTACTGGTGCGCTTCCACACAATCTGTAAACAAAGAGGGGTACACCACAGACCAGCAGTTAGCGCAGACCAGCCTGGCTAGCTGAAATTCTAAATGCATTAAAAGGGTTAAAATGCTCTATGTTCTTTTGTTAATTTCCTTTTTGAATCTTGAGATCAGTTAAGAACAACCAAACCTTTTTGAGTGGAGGCTCATTTTAAACTCTATATGTTTCAAACAGGAAATGAAAAATACATTTTCTTTGATTCCATAGTGATGAAATTTTCTCCACTTATAATTTAGAACATTATGCTAAAATTGAATGTTGAGCAGTAGGAACAAATAAAGATTGTGCTCATTTACTTTTCCTCCACACATAGCTACCTGGTACTAAAGTGTGCTATCTGGCTAAGTGCAGATTTTAGTCCGGGGATGAGGGTTGGGTACCTTTTCCTACATAATCAGCGTTTCGTTTAACATGCGTGCTCTTTACACTTCGGGCGTGGAGGTCGGGAAGGTCATCATCTGCATTGGCTGTCGTAAACGCGCCAAAGTCAAATGGATCCACAAGTATAGCTTTGGAAGATCCCAACAGGCTCCCCTTTGCACCACCAGTGTGGATGGAGGACGACGATGATGATGACGATGATGATGACGATGATGATGACGAAGTCTGGGTGAGGGTGGGGAACAAGGAGCTCAGCTCACCCTTGCTAAAGTCTGTAGCGGTCTGGCACTCCGGGCCTCCCTCCACCACTTCCTCCCTCTGTTCCACCGGTCCTTCCTTTGTGTTGATGATGGTGGTCTTGATCCTCTTGGTGCACTCGGCCATTTTGGTGGAAATGTGGGTCTTACTTGACATCCCGTCAAAACCTCCATCAAACAAACCACCCCCTCCTTGTCCACTCAGTTCAGTGATGGATTTAGAGGAGGTGGCAACAGAAGGGGAGGATCTAGTTGAAGAGTAAGAAGTACCTGGAAGCTTGGAGACAGTTGCTGGAGATGAACTAGAACCTTCTTGTTCAAGAATCAGCTTGACTGTGCTGATCTGAAAGAGAAAGGAAAAATGAACTTGAAATGGTTGAGACAGTTTGTGTACAATTTCCATCTGTGGTTTTTAAAATTTAGTTCTCAATCACAAAATTTGCAAATGTTTTTTTATTTTGAACTTTCTGCCATCCAAAGGGAAGAGAATTGATCTGTGAAAATGATATATTTGATATTGTGATATTTTGGTTTTGAAATACACAAATTTGGTCGCTGAAATAAATATCACTGACTCAAACGTATTTATTTATCTTAGAAAAGTTGAATTGAAATTGTTGAGATCACAAGTGGGTGTAGACGGTAACGTCATCAATGTTTCAGTATTTACAGTCAAATCTTTACATTTGAAATTGCCTGACTCTTCTCTTACGTATGGAGAACAGAAGTTATGAATCCAGGCTCTGATGAATTCCATCATAAAACTAATTAGCAGAATTCGAAATGTTCCTGCTACAAATTCCCCCGTCAAGAACAATACGATTTAAAATACTTTGAAAATTTGTGAGAAAAGAAAACTTGGTAAATTTGGTATATTGAAAAAATAAGAGCTTGGCCTGACCTCGTGGAACATGTCTTCTCTTTGTTGTCCGTCCACGGGTTTCGATTTATGCAAACTGTCAACGGGGTCATCCTTCAGCGGCCTGCTCTTCATCACATACAGGGTCTTGACACTCTCAACGCTCTGAGCTGACTGAGAGTCCAGTTGCGTCAGCTGGAAAATAATGGAAAAAAGGTCAATTCTTTTTTGGTGAAATGGAACCCCGACTTCTTCATAGTGGCTGCCTCCTAACTTTGTTGCTAGCTTCATCTGACCTGTTTCTCCAGAGCCACGTAGCTTCCAACCTCCATCTGATAGGCAGAGTAACGCTCACACGATCCTTTGCAGGATCGGAGCTTAATATCAATATCAACCTGTGGGAGGGGAAAGCATGAAAAACTGTCACCGCGCAAGGAAGAAATCTTTTCCAAATGTTGAAAGTTAATATTTAAATATTTTTTAAAAATCTAATATAAATTACATTTTTGCAAGTAAAATGGCAGTTTTACATTGATAACAGAGTTGAAGAAGTTCAAGGAGCTGTTGAAATGAAACGTCAAGGCTCATATAAAGAGGCTAAGAGCTAATTCTGTGATAGTGTGTTAACTGGTTGATGAAGCTGGCTCATTTAATTGCAAACAAGCCAAGTCTATTGTTTGAAACATCCATTTCATCCTTTCCTGAATGTTCATGATAAAACTGAGATCCAGTTCTGACCAGATCCTCAAAATGAATCCAGAATTCTCAAACACAGCCTCACCTCAAGTCTCTGCATCTCCATAACCTGGTCCCTGACCCGGTCCTTCAGGGCGGCCAAGGTCTTCAGCTGAGAGTCGATCTTTATCTTCATATCAGTGATGCTCCGACGCAGATTCTGGGCCAAAGTGTGATAGTTGTTGTTGCTACCTGATAGGAGATATTTTGATGAACATTCTGCTTGATGTTTAAAGAATTTATGGTAGATGCATTAGAATCAATACAGAACTTTATGGATGTGAACACACTGACCAGAATCCACAGTAAGTTTCTCCTTCAGGTAGTTGTAGGTCTGTTCAGACACCTGGTTTGCTGAGCGGAATTTGGCCTTGTTCTGGTCCAGGAGGTTTCTGATCTTTTCGATCTTCTTCAGCAGGTCAATGTCATGTTTGTCCATCAGACCCTGAATCCTGCACCCCGATGGACATTTAGGACCCTTTTAGATGACAGGAGAGAAAGAATGACACGTGCTGGTGCTGAGACAGAGCTAGCGTGACAACACCAACGGCCATACCCAGTCGTCATCACTGCAGAAGGGCCACTCCTTCTGTGAGGCACACTTCTCTGATCTGGTGCTGGGTTCTACAGGTCGAGCTCCTCTTGGATCCAGAGATCCCACCTAGAGACACAATGTCCAAGTTGACCATGTTAGACTTTAGCAACATCTAAGAGTTGCGTAATGCTGCATGAGGTTGCTCTCACAAAGTTAGTGCCAAACTAGGCCAAATATCGTCCATAGTTACAAAGTTTTGAAGTTTTTAAATATTTGAATGCTTCTACTGAGGAAAACAAATCCAATTTTTTTACATTGAAAATTGCCATTACTGGAAAATAAATGTGATTCTCACCACAAAAGCAGCACAGTACAAAGTGAGGTAAACGAGGAGAGTCACTCGCTCCATCTTCCCTGCTGGGTGTCGAATGTGGCTCCACCGCTGCTCATGAACATATGAAGCCTCAGACCAACAAACGACCTGTGAATCATCAGCAAACCATCAGGTCAGATGAAGAAACACCATCGATCGGAACAGAGTGCAGATCAGTCACTGAACTACTTACGGTCAACCAAAGCAAACAGAACAAAGAGCAACAAAGAAAACATGACTCAAATGTCCAAAAAAACAAAGTCTTCTGGTATATGACACATGAAGTTCTGGTTTCATGATCACGCAGAAGCACCAATCAAATTATAACATCACGTAAAGGAAAAGAGGTGTCACCACAATCTATGGCAAGATAAGGCCAAGTTCTGGCTTTGCTGAAGACATTAACCTGATTTAGCACCTCTCTGTTGAGAATGCTGTGCTAATATTCAGCAGAATGAATTCTGCAGTTTAGGTCTTCTAGACAAGAACCTAAAATTAGATAATTGCACAGCAAAGCTAACGACCCAACAATGCTGTTGCTTTGTGTTTAACAGATTATTGATGCTTCTTTTTAGATGGTGAAATCTGTGTAAATATTAGCAATTTTACGTAAGTAACAAATCTGTCGGAAAGGTAATTTTGGACCAGTGAAACATTAACCAGAAGCAGAAGATTAAATCAATACAGTCTGAACTTTCCTGGAGCATTAGTGAACATCACATCTTGTGGGGGTGTAGTCACACTGACTGATGAAAACATTGACTCACTCCGATATAACTTGGTCCATGTTAAGCATATTTCTGACCTCTCCACACAGCAACAGCTGAAGTAGCCACGGTAACTGAAAGGGTTGTTCCCCTTTTAGACAGACAGGCAGGCAGACAGGCAGGCAGACAGACAGACAGGCAGACATGACAGGCAGACAGACAGACAGGCAGTCATGACAGGCAGGCAGACAGACAGGCAGTCATGACAGGCAGTCATGACAGGCAGACAGACAGGCAGACAGGCAGTCATGACAGGCAGGCAGACAGGCAGGCAGGCATGACAGGCAGGCAGACAGACAGGCAGTCATGACAGGCAGACAGACAGACAGGCAGTCATGACCAAAACTGACCCCGTTTTAATCAGAAAATCCAATTGGCACGTCTGACTCCTCTTCACATGAGGAAAACTGCATTTCTTTCATTTAGTGAAAGGAAGCAGGGTAAAACTGTCTGGATGTAAGTGGAACCAGTGGGAACTGGTTTTGTCTGTCTGCTCCACTCTAGTCTCAATATAAACAGGTGAGAAACATGATTAGATTAGATTCAACTTTATTGTTATTGCACATGTACAGGTACAGAGCAACAAAATGCAGTTTAGCATCTAACCAGAAGTGCAAAAGAAGCAGCAAGTGAGGATAATAACTTAATAAATACAGTATGTGCGGTTATTTTTACAATCGTTTACCGGGTTGTGCTATAAACATATTTTACAGATGCTGTGTACATTAAATGCCTTAGACTATAAGTGCAGGGGAGAGACGCCGGGCCTCGCGATGTGCTCGCGCCGCCATCTTGGTGGGACTAGGGTTAGAGTTAGGGTTAGAGTTAGAGTTGGGGTCAGAGTCAGAGTCAGAGTTAGAGTTAGAGTTGAGGTTAGGGTTAGAGGTTAGGGTTAGAGGTTAGGGTTAGAGGTTAGGGTTAGAGGTTAGGGTTAGAGGTTAGGGTCAGAGTTAGGGTCAGAGTTAGGGTCAGAGTTAGGGTCAGAGTTAGGGTCAGAGGTTAGAGGTTAGGGTCAGAGTTAGGGTCAGAGTAGGGTCAGAGTTAGGGTCAGAGTTAGGGTCAGAGTTAGGGTCAGAGTTAGAGTTAGGGTTAGAGTTAGAGTTAGGGTTAGAGTTAGAGTTAGGGTTAGAGTTAGAGTTAGAGTTAGAGTTAGAGTTAGAGTTAGAGTTAGAGTTGAGGTTAGAGTTGAGGTTAGGGTTAGAGGTTAGGGTAGAGGTTAGGGTAGAGGTTAGGGTCAGTCAGAGTTAGGGTCAGAGTTAGGTTAGGGTCAGAGTTAGGGTCAGAGTTAGGGTCAGAGTTAGGGTCAGAGTTAGGGTTAGAGGTTAGAGTTAGGGTCAGAGTTAGGGTCAGTCAGAGAGTTAGGGTCAGAGTTAGGGTCAGAGTTAGGGTCAGAGTTAGGGTCAGAGTTAGGGTCAGAGTTAGGGTCAGGGTCAGAGTTAGAGTCAGGGTTAGAGTTAGAGTCAGGGTTAGAGTTAGAGTCAGGGTCAGAGTCAGAGTAAGGTCAGAGTTAGTGTCAGAGTCAGGGTCAGAGTCAGGGTCAGAGTCAGGGTCAGAGTCAGGGTCAGAGTTAGAGTCAGAGTTAGAGTCAGGGTCAGAGTTGGGGTCAGAGTCAGGGTTAGTCAGGGGTCAGAGTTAGGGTCAGAGTTAGGGTCAGAGTTAGGGTCAGAGTTAGGGTCAGAGTTAGGGTCAGAGTTAGGGTCAGAGTTAGGGTCAGGTGGGGTAGAGTTGGGGTTAGAGTTGGGGTCAGAGTCAGAGTTAGAGTTAGGGTTAGAGTTGGGGTTAGAGTTGGGGTAGTTAGAGGTTAGAGGTTAGAGGTTAGGGTCAGAGTTAGGGTCAGAGTCAGGGTCAGAGTCAGGGTCAGAGTCGGGGTCAGAGTTAGAGTTGGGGTCAGAGTTAGGGTCAGAGTCAGGGTCAGAGTTAGGGTCAGAGTTAGGGTCAGAGTCAGAGTTAGGTTAGGGTCAGAGTTAGGGTCGGGGTCAGGGTCGGAGTTAGGGTCGGAGTTAGGGTCGGAGTTAGGGTCGGAGTTAGGTCGGAGTTAGGGTCGGGGTCAGGGTCGGGGTCAGAGTTAGGGTCAGAGTTAGGGTCAGGGTTAGAGTTAGGGTTAGAGTTAGGGTTAGAGTTAGGGTTAGAGTTAGGGTTAGAGTTAGGGTTAGAGTTAGGGTTAGAGTTAGGGTTAGAGTTAGGGTTAGAGTTAGGGTTAGAGTTAGGGTTAGAGTTGGAGTTGGAGTTGGAGTTGGAGTTAGGGTCAGAGTTACAGTTGGGGTCAGAGTTGGGGTCAGAGTTGGGGTCAGAGTTGGAGTAGGGTCAGAGTTACAGTTGGGGTCAGAGTTAGTCAGAGTTACAGTTGGGGTCAGAGTTAGGGTCAGAGTTGGGGTCAGAGTTAGGGTCAGAGTTAGGGTCAGAGTTAGGGTCAGAGTTAGGGTCAGAGTTGGAGTTGGAGTTAGGGTCAGAGTTAGGGTCAGAGTTAGGGTCAGAGTTAGGGTCAGAGTTAGGGTCAGAGTTAGGGTCAGAGTTAGGGTCAGAGTCAGGGTCAGAGTTAGGGTCAGAGTTAGGGTCAGAGTTAGGGTCAGAGTTAGGGTCAGAGTTAGGGTCAGAGTTAGGGTCAGAGTTAGGGTCAGAGTTGGGGTCAGAGTTGGGGTCAGAGTTGGGGTCAGAGTTGGGGTCAGAGTTGGGGTCAGAGTTAGGTCAGAGTTAGGGTCAGAGTTACAGTTGGGGTCAGAGTTGGGGTTAGAGTTAGGGGTCAGAGTTAGGGGTCAGAGTTAGGGGTCAGAGTTAGAGTTAGGGTTAGGGTTAGAGTTAGGGTTGGGGTTAGGGTTAGGGTTAGAGTTAGGGTTAGAGTTGGAGTTGGAGTTAGGGTCAGAGTTACAGTTGGGGTCAGAGTTGGGGTCAGAGTTGGAGTTGGAGTTGGAGTTAGGGTCAGAGTTAGGGTCAGAGTTAGGGTCAGAGTTAGGGTCAGAGTTAGGGTCAGAGTTAGGGTCAGAGTTAGGGTTAGAGTTAGGGTTAGGGTTGGAGTTGGAGTTAGGGTCAGAGTTACAGTTGGGGTCAGAGTTGGGGTCAGAGTTAGGGTCAGAGTTAGGGTCAGAGTTAGGGTCAGAGTTAGGGTCAGAGTTAGGGTCAGAGTTAGGGTCAGGGTTCAGGGTTTGGGATAAAACTTTTTTTTTGCACTGGCCTACTGATCGGGAAAGCAGGGGAGTGCGGAGGGTGAGGGCCCCCCCGGGGGGAGCGATTAGCCAGGGCTCGAGAAGTTCCGGACAGGATAGGGGAGAGAGTTGGATCGCCCAGTCAGAGAAGACTTTGGTGGAATGGCAAGTAGGTATGTGGTTAGGATTGACCTTGGGGTTGGGGCAAGAGTTAGGGTTGGGGTTAGGGTTGGGGGGGTGTAGGGTTAGGGTTAGGGTCAGAGTTAGAGTTGGGGTCAGAGTTAGAGTTAGAGTTGGAGTTGGAGTTAGGGTCGGAGTTGGGGTCGGAGTCAGTTTGGGGTCGGAGTCAGTTGGGGTCGGAGTCAGAGTTGGGGTCAGAGTCAGAGTTGGGGTCAGAGTCGGAGTTGGGGTCAGAGTTGGAGTTGGGTTAGAGTTAGAGTTGGGTTAGAGTTAGAGTTGGGTTAGAGTTAGAGTTAGAGTTAGAGAGCTGGAGTTAGAGTTGGGGTCAGAGTTGGAGTTGGGGTCAGGGTTGGAGTTGGGGTCAGGGTTGGAGTTGGGGTCAGGGTTGGAGTTGGGGTCAGGGTTGGAGTTGGGGTTGGAGTTAGGGTCAGAGTCAGGGTCGGAGTCAGGGTCGGAGTCAGGGTCGGAGTCAGGGTCAGAGTCAGGGTCAGGGTCAGGGTCAGAGTTAGGGTCAGAGTTAGGGTCAGAGTTAGGGTCAGAGTTAGGGTCAGAGTTAGGGTCAGAGTTAGGGTCAGAGTTAGGGTCAGAGTTAGGGTCAGAGTTAGGGTCAGGGTCAGAGTTGGGGTCAGAGTCGGAGTTGGAGTCGGAGTTGGAGTTAGGGTCGGAGTTACAGTTGGGGTCAGAGTTAGGGTCAGAGTTACAGTTGGGGTCAGAGTTAGGGTCAGAGTTACAGTTGGGGTCAGAGTTAGGGTCAGAGTTAGGGTTAGCGTAGGGTCAGAGTTAGGGTCAGAGTTAGGGTCAGGGTCAGAGTTAGGGTCAGGGTCAGAGTTAGGGTCAGAGTTAGGGTTAGGGTCAGAGTTAGGGTTAGGGTCAGAGTTAGGGTTAGGGTCAGAGTTAGGGTTAGGGTCAGAGTTAGGGTTAGGGTCAGAGTTAGGGTTAGGGTTGGAGTTGGAGTTGGAGTTGGAGTTGGAGTTGGAGTTAGGGTCAGAGTTACAGTTGGGGTCAGAGTTAGGGTTAGCGTAGGGTCAGAGTTAGGGTCAGAGTTAGGGTCAGAGTTAGGGTCAGGGTTCAGGGTTTGGATAAAACTTTTTTTTGCACTGGCCTACTGATCGGGAAAGCAGGGGAGTGCGGAGGGTGAGGGCCCCCCCGGGGGGGAGCGATTAGCCAGGGCTCGAGAAGTTCCGGACAGGATAGGGGAGAGAGTTGGATCGCCCAGTCAGAGAAGACTTTGGTGGAATGGCAAGTAGGTATGTGGTTAGGATTGACCTTGGGGTTGGGGCAAGAGTTAGGGTTGGGGTTAGGGTTGGGGGGGGTGTAGGGTTAGGGTTAGGGTTAGGGTTTAGGGTTAGGGTCAGAGTTAGAGTTGGGGTCAGAGTTAGAGTTAGAGTTGGGGTCGGAGTTAGGGTCGGAGTTGGGGTCGGAGTCAGAGTTGGGGTCGGAGTTGGGGTCGGAGTCGGAGTTGGGGTCAGAGTCGGAGTTGGGGTCGGAGTCGGAGTTGGGGTCGGAGTCGGAGTTGGGGTCGGAGTCGGAGTTGGGGTCAGAGTCGGAGTTGGGTTAGAGTTAGGGTTAGGGTTAGAGTTAGGGTTAGGGTTAGAGTTAGAGAGCTGGAGTTAGGGTTGGGGTCAGAGTTAGAGTTGGGGTCAGAGTTAGAGTTGGGGTCAGAGTTAGAGTTGGGGTCAGAGTTAGAGTTGGGGTCAGAGTTAGAGTTGGGGTCAGAGTTAGAGTTGGGGTCAGAGTTAGAGTTGGGGTCAGAGTTGGAGTTGGGGTCAGAGTTGGAGTTGGGTTAGAGTTGGAGTTGGGTTAGAGTTAGGGTTAGGGTTAGGGTTAGAGTTAGAGAGCTGGAGTTAGGGTTGGGGTCAGAGTTAGAGTTGGGGTCAGAGTTAGAGTTGGGGTCGGAGTTGGGGTCGGAGTTAGGGTCGGAGTTAGAGTTAGGGTCGGAGTTAGGGTTGGAGTTAGGGTCGGAGTTAGGGTCGGAGTTGGGGTCGGAGTTGGGGTCGGAGTTGGGGTCGGAGTCGGAGTTGGGGTCGGAGTTGGGGTCGGAGTTGGGGTCTGGGAGATCAGACCCACTCAAAACCGTTGAAGATTATCACACATGCACCAGCACACAAAGATATCTGACAGTCACACACAACTTCAGACTCCTGTGAGGGTGGTGCTCGCTCAGTCTGTTGGGAACTGGCCAGAAAAGAGAAGGGTTCTCGGTTCAAGCCTTAGTGCAGACAAAACAGGGAAGGGGGCGACCATCGGGGGGGGGGGGGGGGGGGGGGGACCTGCCTTTGACCATTGTGTACCCACCCTGTGACCACAAAAGGGATAAAGTGTTTAAAAAGACAAGATGAGTAATTCTGTGTGTGTGTGTGTGTGTGTGTGTGTGTGTGTGTGTGTCCTGGATACTATGTCCAGGCTTCAGCATGAGTGAGCAGTACTTCCTAAAGATGGCACCCTAACCCTGACCCTAGCCCCACTCAGCACCCAGGTCAGTGTGACACCAAAGCACACATCCGTGAGCATCCTGGTGTCCAGTTGATGCACGAAATTTGCTTCAAACGGCTTTAGGACTCAGAACAGCACCTAAAGCCTTGTGGTGCTAAAATACACATCAAGTATCTGAATACATTTTTCCAACGTAGGGCTAATTAAAACATCTGTGCCACACACACACACACACACACACACACACACACACACACACACACACACACACAATGGCTGCCTCTGTCCAAACTGACAGACATGGTGCCAGATCCCAAGAATTATTCCAGCTTGTATGATCTGTGTGTATTCGTTCATTTTTCATGGAGATGAATAAAGTATGTATGTGTCAGTCAGTCTGTCCGTTATGTTTCTATTATACGTCCTGGATTTCGTGCTCATACCAATTTCTTACAGTCAAAAGTGCTTTAAATCGTTGACCAGGTGGATCAGAAACAGATCAATTATGTATAAAGCTAGAAACATTCCAGTATCTCAACATCCTCTCAGACACAAACTCAACTGCAACAAAAGCCCACAATTGGCTGACATTTTCTGGGGAGTAAGTTTCACTACTAATCACAGGGGGGGGGGGGGGGGGGGGGGAGTGGCAGGAGTGAAAGTCAATGGGAATAGAGAATAGATGGGAGTGGAAAGGATCAGGGTTCCGTTTACCTCAAATCGATATCTGAACATTTCGCCCAGCATCAAGTTCAGTCCATTAATCACCTTTGGCATTTTTGTGGTTTTCATCCAGTTACCCAATAACGCAACAGAAGAAAAACTACACAAAAAATAAAGTCTACGACTGCAGCCACAAGCAACGTGCATCGCACAGGGGTGACCTCAAGCAGAACAAATGAAAGAATGGAGGCACACACAACCCTGAAGGACTCGTCTGTCATGTTAAAAGTGATTTGGGGGGAAAATCGGTACTTTGTTCAAAGTTTGCAACGCTGTTGACACTGAATATGCCACATGTGACACGGTCAAGTACAATTGGCCTCATAAGACAAATATCAAGCACCAAAGGCACCATAAACCCAGAAAATGTTGCTGTGTAGAGACACCTAGAGGAGTCCTGGACACATTCCGTTACACTTAAATGTCATATTTCCTTTGTTTGTGATACGTTTCTAGACAGTTCTTTTTCATTCCAGTAATTCCATGCACTTACCATCGTGTCTCGGCAGACGGCACAGCACATGTACAACATTTTATAGAGGGGAAGTAAAGTATTGGCTGGGAATGAGACCAGTTGGGAGTGGGATTCTCTAAAACTTCAGCATTAAGTGTTCCATAAAGCTCTCAGAGACAGTCTGTTCTGCTCAAGGACAAATTAATATTCTTTATCCTAAAGGCAAATTACCACACAGAGGGTTAAAGAAGAGAGACATCCTTTTGTCTCCAAATGCTTAAGCTGTCCAACTGTCAGCTAAGACATTAAAGAGACATTTATACCCATCAGAGGCCCTGTTAAACATCTGTCCACCGCCCATTCATTTGTCCACCTGTATCCTCCATTTTCAGCTAAGATAATGAAATGACATTTGTTGGTACTCTGTGTTTCCCCTAGGGGGCGTGGTTGACCCGTAGTGGACGATGCTCGTCTCCTGGTCACGACCATCATCCAGTAGTGGATGATGCTCGTCTCCTGGTCACCGCTACTTCAGCTATTTCAGCAAGCAAAAGCGGTTCAGACACCAAAGTCTTCACAAATTCACAACGATAACCACTTTTCTTCTGGAGCATTAACTACAGTGCTTCTCTCTATTTAAACAGATTCCGAAAGAGGAGAAAAAAAATAAA
The DNA here is from genome assembly GCF_003711565.1 of Takifugu flavidus. NCBI lineage: Eukaryota > Metazoa > Chordata > Actinopteri > Tetraodontiformes > Tetraodontidae > Takifugu > Takifugu flavidus. The sequence goes on along the minus strand of NW_026621898.1, from coordinate 7,712 downwards.
CTCTACGCGAAGCCATCACTGAGTTTTTGCTGCCACAAAGCATTTGACAAATGCTGAAAAGTGTAGTAAAACTAGTTAAAAAGTTAAAACAAAACATGAGCAAAAAAAGAGGCACATTTCACCAAAACACTGAGTTCAAGTTAAACAGGATGATTGTCCCAAATGCCATGAAAATAACATTATTCGATCTCCTGAAGAATTACACAAACCACCACTTATCAGGTGGGTTCCATCAATGCTTTAATCTGCAGAGTTTTTCCACTTTTTGTCCACAATTTCCTTGGCTTAATTATAACCAGCATTCACAAAATAGCTGTTGAAACAAGTATCTCGGGATCTTGTTCATGAGTGAGGGTGGGATGGAACAGGAGATCGACAGGTGGAGTGGACCTGTCATGGTGATGTACCGGTCGATCTACGTCCCGGTCCTCACCTATGGCCATCAACGTTGGGTGATGACCGAAAGAACGAGATCGCGGATACAAGCGGCCGAAATGAGTTTCCTCCGCAGGGTGGCCAGGCTCAGCCTTAGAGATCCGGGAGGGGCTCGGAGTAGAACTGCTGCTTCTCCACATCGAGAGGAGTCAGCTGGGGTGGCTCGGGCATCTGGCCAGGATGCCTTCCAGATGCCTCCCATTAGAGGTGTTCCTACGGAAGCTGAGGAAACTCAAACTGCCTCCCAGGATGTTGGCGCAGTTTTATACGGCCATCATCGAGTCCATCCTCACCTCCTCCATCACCGTGTGGTATGCTGGTGCCACCGTCAGGGACAGACTAGGGCTGGAGCGCGTCGTGTGTGCTGCCGAGAAGGTGATGGGCTGCAGGCTTCCATCCATCCAGGACCTGTATATCTCCAGGACCCGGAGGTGTGCAGGTCGGATCACGGCCGACCCTTCCCACCCTGGTCACGGACTGTTTTCCCCCCTCCCCTCAGGCAGGAGACTACGGTCCATTCGGACCAAAACCTCCCGCTACATGAACAGCTTCTTCCCCTCTGCCATCAGGCTGCTGAACACCAAGTGACTCATCACTAAGCACCATGAACAGCAGCCAGCCGGACTCACGAACAATACATCACATTACTCCTGCATGGACCTGCACTATTTCTTACCATTTATGTACAGTGAGAGTAAAAAGTATTTGATCCCTTGCTGATTTTGTTAGTTAACCACAAGGTTAGCACACATATCAGGGGGAATTTTGGCCCACTCTTCTTTGCAGATCCTCTCTAAATCATTAAGGTTGGTGGGCTGTCGCTTGGCAACTCGGACCTTCAGCTCTCTCCATAGATTTTCAATTGGATTGAGGTCCGGAGACTGGCTGGGTTAGGGTTAGGGTTAGTGGCTCAAGAAGAACCATATTGAGGTCATGGAGTGGCCATGACCTCAATATGGTTCTTCTTGAGCCACTCCTTTGTTGCCTTTGCTGTATGCTTTGGGTCGTTGTCATGTTGGAAGACCCAGCCACGGCCCATTTTCAGCTTCCTAGCAGAGGGGAGGAGGTTGTCCCTCAGCACTGCACGGTACATGGCTCCGTCCATCTACCCAGTGATGCGGTGAAGTAGCCCTGTGCCCTTGGCAGAGAAACACCCCCAAAACATAATGTTTCCACCTCCATGCTTGACGGTGGGCAGTGTTCCTGGGATCATAGGCAGCATTTTTCTTCCTCCACACATGACGAGTAGAGTTTCGGCCAAATAGTTCAATTTTGGTCTCGTCTGACAACAGAACCTTCTCCCAATCACTTTGTGCATCTTTGAGGTGATCACTGGCATACTTTAGGCGAGCCTCCACATGTGCCTTCTTAAGCAGGGGTACCTTTCGGGCACTGCAGGATTTTAATCCATTGCGGCGCAAAGTGTTGCCAATTGTTTTCCTGGTGACTTTGGTCCCAGCTGCCTGGAGGTCATTCACTAACTCCTGCTGTGTGGTTGCAGGCCGATTTCTCACTGTTCTCATGATCATTGCCACCCCACGACGCGAAATCTTCTGTGGAGCACCAGACCGAGGTCTATTGATGGTCATGTTATACTTCTTAAATTTTCTCACAATTGCACCAATAGTTGTTACTTTAATACCCAGCAATTTGCTAATGTTTTTGTAGCCCATTCCCGATTTATGCAGGTCAACAATCCTGTCTCTGAGGTCCTGAGAGAGTTCTTTGGTCTTACCCATGGTGGAGAGTTTGGAATCTGTCTGATTGTCTGATTCTGTGAACAGTTGTCTTACACACAGGTGATTAGTTAGACCTGGTGTCTTCAATTCAGGTAACAAGTTGTTTGGGAGCGTCTAACTGGTCTGTGAAAGCCAGAACTCCTAATGCATACTAGGGGATCAAATACTTATTTCCCTCAATGAAAAACAAATAAATTAAAATAAATTCTTTAAAGTGATTTTCTTGATTTTCTTTTTGATATTCTGTCTCTCCATGTTAGAATACATCTACCATTAAAAGTATAGAATAATCATGTCTTTATTAGTGGACAAACCAACAAAATCAGCAAGGGATCAAATACTTTTTACTCTCACTGTATATACTGTACATATGTCTTATTTTATTTTATTTATCTTATTCTAGTGTTGTGTTCTTTATGTTGAATGTTGCAGCGTCACACCAAGACAAATTCCTAGCTTGTGTAATACTGTGTATTACATGAACAATGGCAATAAACCTGATTCAATTAAATTCAGGTGTTCACGGCCCACCGGGAGGCGGCCTCGTGGCCGGCCCAGGACCAGGTGGAGGGATTACATCTCTCACCTGGCTTGGGAGCGGCTGGGGTCCCCTGGGGGCGCTGATGGAAGTGGGAGAGGGCTGTCTGGGCATCCCTCCTGGAGCTGCTGTTCCCGCGACCCGGATCCGGATAAGCGGGAGAAAACGCAATGCAACGCAAAACGCAACGCTGCTGAAGCCATTTCTAATCTCCAATGAGTGAGGTGCACATAAAACAGAGTGAACTTACTGCTAAAGTTGAACTGACTCGAGTGGAAGCTGGAGGAGAATCCAGACGAGGAGCTGATCAGGCACAGGTGGACCAACACTGAGCCACAGGTGTTGGAGAAACAAAGAGCCAGAGAAGCTGCAGCAATCCTGGCTTGATTGGTAATGGTGAGCAGGTGCACTGATGGATGTGTGTGTGTGTGGGGGGGGGGGGGGGGGGGTCAGGAGGGGCGTGGCTAGAGCAGAGCACTCACTCTCTCACCCACTCACTCTCTCACCCACTCACTCACTCTCTCACTCAGTCTCTCACTCACTCTCTCTCTCACTCACCCACTCTCTCTCACTCACTCTCTCACCCCCTCACTCTCTCCTCACCCACTCACTCTCTCTCTCTCACTCACCCACTCTCTCTCACTCACTCTCTCACCCCCTCACTCTCTCCTCACCCACTCACTCTCTCTCTCTCACTCACTCACTCCTCACTCACTCACTCACTCTCACCCACTCACTCTCTCTCTCACCCACTCACTCTCTCTCTCACCCACTCACTCTCACTCACTCACTCTCTCACCCACTCACTCTCTCACTCACTCTCTCACTCACTCACTCACACTCACTCACTCTCTCACTCACTCTCTCACCCACTCACTCACTCTCTCTCTCACCCACTCACTCTCTCTCACCCACTCACTCTCTCTCTCTCACCCACTCACTCTCTCACCCACCCACTCACTCACTCTCTCACCCACTCACTCACTCTCACCCACTCTCTCACTCTCTTACCCACTCTCTCACCCACTCACTCTCACTCTCTCACTCTCTCACTCTCTCACTCACTCACCCACTCACTCACTCACCCACTCACTCTCTCACTCTCTCACTCACTCACTCACACACACTCTCTCACTCACCCACTCACTCACTCATTCACTCACTCACTCACTCACTCTCACTCTCTCTCTCACTCACTCACTCACACACTCACTCTCTCACTCACCCACTCATTCACTCACTCTCACTCACACACACTCTCTCACTCACCCACTCACTCACTCACTCACCCACTCACTCACTCTCACTCACTCACTCACTCACTCACTCTCTCACTCACCCACTCACTCACTCACTCACTCACACACACACTCACCCACTCAGTCACTCACTCACTCTCACTCTCTCACCCACCCACTCACTCACTCACTCACTCACTCTCACTCACTCACTCACTCACTCACTCACTCACTCACTCACTCACTCACTCACTCACCCCTCACTCTCTCACTCACTCTCTCAGCTGAGAGGTGACAGTATGGAAGGACAGGCTGGGGGGACAGAGTCCTCAGTGGAGGACTCTCTACAAGCCCCCTATCAAGAAGAGGACTGGTGACCTCCAATGGAGGATTTTGCATGGAGCCATCGCCACCAGTGCCTTCCTGTCAATTTTAAATCCGAACACTTCAAGCAACTGCCCTTTCTGTGATTCTAACGAGAGTGTCTTCCATGTTTTTACCGGGTGCAGTCGGCTGGTGGGTCTTTTTAGGGTTTTAACTGATGTTTTTAGGCTTTTTAATGTCGTGTTCACCACTGCTGTTTTTATTTGTGGTACAAGACACAAGAGGGCAGAAAAGGGGAAATGCCAGATTTTAAATTTCTTAATAAGTGAGGCTAAACTTGCCATCTATTTGACCAGGAGGGACAGGATTAAAAATGGAGTGGCATGTGACGCGGTGGCTTGTGGAAGCAGAACGTGAGGGTGCGCCTGAATCTGGAGTTCTGCTTCTACAAAGCCACTGAGAACCTGGAAGCCTTTAAACAGCAGTGGGGACATGACCAGGTTTTAGTGAAGGTAACAGAGCAGGAGGAGATGAACGCTGCAGCATGGCTGCTCTGAGGGACAGGTTAGGGTTTTAACTGTTTTTATGTGAACAGAGCACTTGTAATAAAGTACACTAAAAGTCAAAGTCTCACCCACCCACTCACTCACTCACGCACTCTCACTCTCGCACCCACCCACTCACTCACTCACTCACTCTCACTTCTCACCCACCCACTCACACACACACCCACTCACTCAATCACTCACTCTCCTCTCTCACCCCCCACTCACTCACGCACTCACTCTCACGTCTCACCCACCCACTCACTCACTCACTCACTCACTCTCACTCTCTCACCCACCCACTCACTCACTCACTCACTCTCACTCTCCTCACCCACCCACTCACACACACACCCACTCACTCACTCACTCACTCTCACTCTCTCACCCACCCACTCACTCACTCACTCACTCACTCACTCTCACTCTCTCACCACCCACTCACTCACTCACTCACTCACTCTCACTCTCTCACCCACCCACTCACTCACTCACTCACTCTCACTCTCTCACCCACCCACTCACACACACACTCACTCACTCACCCACCACACCCACTCACTCACTCACCCACTCACTCACTCACTCACTCACTCACTCACTCACTCACTCTCACTCTCTCACCCCCCACTCACACACACACTCACTCACTCACTCACTCACTCACTCACTCACCCACTCACTCACTCACTCTCTCACTCACCCACTCACTCACCCCCCCTCCCTCACCCCCTCACCCCGCTCACCACCCTAACCCCCTCACCCCCTCACCACCCCTTCACCCCTCACCCCCTCACCCCTTCCACACCTTCTCACCCCCCCCTCACCCCCTCACCCCCCCCTCACCCCTTCACTGAGGGGGAGCTGATTTCAGATACACACCAACCAACATCAAATCATTTTGAGTTGTAGAATTTATTGCTTATTCCTCATAAGGTTGGACAGATTGTTTCCTGTGAGTCTATGAAGACATCCAGATGAGGAAGGACAGAAGGACAAGTGGTCCAGCAGAGGACAGGGTCAGGGCTCCAGCGTAAAAGAGACAAGCTGCCAGTGTCGCAGTCGTCTTGGCAACACACCGACTCAGCAAGAGTTTACGCACAGTTTTACAGAACTGATGGAGAGACAAAGAAGACACAAACAGACACACAAAGACATGAAAGGTGAGACAAAATTCAGACTATGGTCTTCATGGAGGAATTCTGGGAGAGTTAGCAAACTCCAAAATGAGGAACAGCTCATGTCAGTCGGAACAGTCGCTAACTAAACAACTGAGACTCTGAAATGTCTCAAGTGGACTTTGAATCCTGCTGGAAGCCAGAAACCGTCTGATCCTCAACGGTTCTGGGATTGCTGAAACAATGGAGCATTCACTGAGCAACTGTTGCTGCAACACATGAATAATCCCAGGAAACCGGTGGTCTACCATAGACCTTTGTGGACCACAGACGTCCTGGATCACAGACCGTTTGTTGTCCACCACAGTCCTGAAATTCAGACCTTAGAGGCCCACAGACGACCATGGCTGATCTTGGATCATCTGTGGTCCTGGATGTTTGAAAGCTTTTTCCACCCTCACCTGAAATGTCTGGAAGCTGACGACGGTGCCGTATCGACAGTACATGACAAAATGTTCACAGTTGTACCACAGCAGGCTGTAGCTAATGTGACCTTGGAGCTTCTCCGCCCTTCTGGCCACCTCCTCTCCATGCAGAGCGACTTGGCTGCACACCTGGACAACAGAAAGGATGTGTTCCTCCATTAGCGTGGTCCCATGTCAACATAGACATAAACCAAGCTAGCATCTCACTGCAGTAGCTCATGGCTCCTTTACCTTCACTACTTCAATTAACTCCTGCTAACGTCACCAGATTCTGCCACCACTCTCAAACAAGCGTGTTTCTGTTGGCACGAGCTGGGATGCCAGTTGGAACGTTTCATCTGCACATTTAATCAAAATTCCTTCCAGTCAAGTGTTTAAGATTAGGGCTAAAATCTGACCTGTATTTACATCTTTACAGGACAAGTGAAGTTGAAGTCCATATTCTAGATTGTCGGTTTGTTAGCAGTTTGGGCTATTTTAGAACAACGAGAGAATTATTATTATTATTATTATTAGCTGTATGTGATTTTATAAAAAGTGCGTCTGTAGCTTATTTGAATTTGGGAAACTGTGAAAAGCACATCCAGCTTCATCGGGTCCTCGTCAGCTGTTGGTTACAGGTCGGTTTGGATGTGATTCTGTCCCAGACAACAGACTCTGTGATGTGTTAATGACGCTCTCTGATTACAGAGCAGGTCGCTGGGACACAGCTGGACTTGGACAAATGCAGGAAACAATTTTTAGCAGCAGAAATGAATGTTCACAACTGTGTTGATGTGTTTATCTATGAAAGCAGAGGAACCAGAGCTGCGTGTTTAGAGTTCAGGAGGTCAGAATAATTCTGTCAAAAAAATCCAGATGTACCAAAAGGCTCCAGTTTCTATCAGCAATCAGCCACAGAGGTCACATGACTCCACTGGCTTATCTTCATTGCCTTGAAAAGCCTTCTGCTGACCAAGCAGGTCCTCAATGGTCCAGCTCCATCATAAGTGGAGAAGCTGACAGCAGCTGATCATCCCAGTAGACCACTCTGGTCTGGTTTACTGCTGGTTTCAGAACCAGTAGAATGGAGCAGCTGAGCCATTAGCTGTCAGGCCCCCCTGCTGTGAAACCAGCTTCCTGTCCAGGTACAGGAGGCCGGTTCACCCTGACCTCTGAACCCACTGATTTTTGGATTTCTAGCTTCGGGGTACCAAACCATAACATGTCCAGACTCTTTCGTATGAGAACAGGATCACTTCTGTTCACTTCCCAGTGGTGGAGCTGGACTACAGGAGCGCTGACGTCGAC
>NW_026621897.1:50000-54589 GCF_003711565.1 Takifugu flavidus | reverse complement strand
TGAGATTTAATATTTTATGAGTGTGTGTGTGTGTGTGTGTGTGTGTGTGTGTGTGTGTGTGTGTGCGTTGTGTGCGTGCGTGTGCGTGCGTGCGTGCGTGCGTGCGTGTGTGTGTGTTTGTGTTTAAATAAAATTGAATTTCCCACTCTTGGTCCACACTATTGTCAACATTTCTGTCTTCAAAAAAAAGCCAACTCAAGGCGGCAGATTCCTGAATTGAAAACAATATCTAAAGAACTCAAGTATCATACTAACAACACTAATATCCATCTGTCTATCCCCAACTGAATTAACTCCACACCTATCTCATCAGATTATTTGTAACAGAATAAGCAGATAACGTAGCATTTCCCTGTTCATATCTGCTACTTGCAATTTAGAATTTGTCAATAAAACTATGCTATGACACAAACTACAGTTTAATAGATGGCTGTGCTCCTAAAAAGAGCAGCATTTGTGGCTCATAAACCTCACAGACACTGCTATGCACTTTAAACATTTTTATGATCGTGAATTTTTCAATCAAATATCTTCTATTTGATAATGCCCAAAGCTGGATTCGAACTCTCCCTCTGGGGTCTTCGGGAGGTTTCAATCAGGTTGTCTGTTACAGCAATTGTCAACTGGCCCGCACCGGAGGGATCGATTCCCGGCCATGGCACCGATTCCCGCCATGGCACATTGCTTTTAAGTTGATTTCATTTATCGGAGTTGAATCTTGTTTGATTTTTTTGAAGGCGTTTCACCTCTCATCCAAGAGCCGATCTAGGCAGATTTGATGATATGACGCTCATAGGCTGTATAGCCTTTTCTTTTTGGGGGAATGGATTGGAGGCTGCTCCAACATTGAGGTTTGGACTGTGACAAAGCAAAATGGACAACCTCCACCAGAATAAGTGTTTCAAGAAAATAAGTTTGAGTGTATTAACTTCAAAAGGCCATTTTCTTGCACCTGCTCTCGCTTACGGCCATACCACCCTGAGAACGCCCGATCTCGTCCGATCTCGGAAGCTAAGCAGGGTCGGGCCTGGTTAGTACTTGGATGGGAGACCGCCTGGGAATACCAGGTGCTGTAAGCTTTTTGCACTCTTCCACTGGGTCAGCAGAGGCCGCCAGTGTTCCTGATAATTATCCAGCCAGATGTAATTCACTTCTTAAGTACTTCTAACATTGAGATTTAATGTTGCACTATTGTACATCGTTTGAGATTTAATATTTTATGAGTGTGTGTGTGTGTGTGTGTGTGTGTGTGTGTGTGTGTGGTGTGTGTGTGTGTGTGTGTGTGTGCGTGCGTGCGTGCGTGTGTGTGTGTTGTGTTGTGTTTAAATAAAATTGAATTTCCCACTCTGGTCCACACTATTGTCAACATTTCTGTCTTCAAAAAAAAGCCAACTCAAGGCGGCAGATTCCTGAATTGAAAACAATATCTAAAGAACTCAAGTATCATACTAACAACACTAATATTCCATCTGTCTATCCCCAACTGAATTAACTCCACACCTATCTCATCAGATTATTTGTAACAGAATAAGCAGATAACGTAGCATTTCCCTGTTCATATCTGCTACTTGCAATTTAGAATTTGTCAATAAAACTATGCTATGACACAAACTACAGTTTAATAGATGCTGTGCTCCTAAAAAGAGCAGCATTTGTGGCTCATAAACCTCACAGACACTGCTATGCACTTTAAACATTTTTATGATCGTGAATTTTTCAATCAAACATCTTCTCTTTGATAATGCCCAAAGCTGGATTCGAACTCTCCCTCTGGGGTCTTCGGGAGGTTTCAATCAGTTTGTCTGTTACAGCAATTGTCAACTGGCCCGCACCGGCGAGGGATCGATTCCCGGCCATGGCACCGATTCCCGGCCATGGCACATTGCTTTTAAGTTGATTTCATTTATCGGAGTTGAATCTCGTTTGATTTTTTTGAAGGCGTTTCACTCACCTCTCATCCAGAGCCGTTGTAGGCAGATTTGATGATATGACGCTCATAGGCTATATAGCCTTTTTCTGGTTGTTGGGGAATGGATTGGAGGCTGCTCCAACATTGAGGTTTGGACTGTGACAAAGCAAAATGGACAACCTCCACCAGAATAAGTGTTTCAAGAAAATAAGTTTGAGTGTATTAACTTCAAAAGGCCATTTTCTTGCACCTGCTCTCGCTTACGGCCATACCACCCTGAGAACGCCCGATCTCGTCCGATCTCGGAAGCTAAGCAGGGTCGGCCTGGTTAGTACTTGGATGGGATTCCGCCTGGGAATACCAGGTGCTGTAAGCTTTTTGCACTCTTCCACTGGGTCAGCAGAGGCCGCCAGTGTTCCTGATAATATCCAGCCAGATGTAATTCACTTCTTAAGTACTTCTAACATTGAGATTTAATGTTGCACTATTGTACATCGTTTGAGATTTAATATTTTATGAGTGTGTGTGTGTGTGTGTGTGTGTGGTGTGTGTGTGTGTGTGTGTGTGTGTGTGTGTGTGCGTGCGTGCGTGCGTGCGTGTGTGTGTGTGTGTTGTGTTTAAATAAAATTGAATTTCCCACTCTGGTGCCACACTATTGTCAACATTTCTGTCTTCAAAAAAAAGCCAACTCAAGGCGGCAGATTCCTGAATTGAAAACAATATCTAAAGAACTCAAGTATCATACTAACAACACTAATATTCCATCTGTCTATCCCCAACTGAATTAACTCCACACCTATCTCATCAGATTATTTGTAACAGAATAAGCAGATAACGTAGCATTTCCCTGTTCATATCTGCTACTTGCCATTTAGAATTTGTCAATAAAACTATACTATGACACAAACTACAGTTTAATAGATGGCTGTGCTCCTAAAAAGAGCAGCATTTCTGGCTCATAAACCTCACATACACTGCTATGCACTTTAAACATTTTTATGATCGTGAATTTTTCAATCAAACATCTTCTCTTTGATAATGCCCAAAGCTGGATTCGAACTCTCCCTCTGGGGTCTTCGGGAGGTTTCAGTCAGGTTGTCTGTTACAGCAATTGTCAACTGGCCCGCACCGGCGAGGGATCGATTCCCGGCCATGGCACCGATTCCCGGCCATGGCACATTGCTTTTAAGTTGATTTCTTTATCGGAGTTGAATCTTGTTTGATTTTTTTGAAGGCGTTTCACCTCTCATCCAAGAGCCGTTGTAGGCAGATTTGATGATATGGCGCTCATAGGCTATATAGCCTTTTCTTTTTGGGGGAATGGATTGGAGGCTGCTCCAACATTGAGGTTTGGACTGTGACAAAGCAAAATGGACAACCTCCACCAGAATAAGTGTTTCAAGAAAATAAGTTTGAGTGTTTAACTTCAAAAGGCCATTTTCTTGCACCTGCTCTCGCTTACGGCCATACCACCCTGAGAACGCCCGATCTCGTCCGATCTCGGAAGCTAAGCAGGGTCGGGCCTGGTTAGTACTTGGATGGGAGACCGCCTGGGAATACCAGGTGCTGTAAGCTTTTTGCACTCTTCCACTGGGTCAGCAGAGGCCGCCAGTGTCCTGATAATTATCCAGCCAGATGTATTCACTTCTAAAGTACTTCTAACATTGAGATTTAATGTTGCACTATTGTACATCGTTTGAGATTTAATATTTTATGAGTGTGTTTGTGTGTTGTGTGTGTGTATGTGTGTGTATCTGTGTGTGTGGGTGTGTGTGTGTGTGGTGCGTGCGCGCGTGCGTGCGTGGTGTTGTGTTTGTGTTTAAATAAAATTGAATTTCCACTCTGGTCCACACTATTGTCAACATTTCTGTCTTCAAAAAAAAGCCAACTCAAGGGCAGATTCCTGAATTGAAAACAATATCTAAAGAACTCAAGTATCATACTAACAACACTAATATTCCATCTGTCTATCCCCAACTGAATTAACTCCACACCTATCTCATCAGATTATTTGTAACAGAATAAGCAGATAACGTAGCATTTCCCTGTTCATATCTGCTACTTGCAATTTAGAATTTGTCAATAAAACTATGCTATGACACAAACTACAGTTTAATAGATGGCTGTGCTCCTAAAAAGAGCAGCATTTGTGGCTCATAAACCTCACAGACACTGCTATGCACTTTAAACATTTTTATGATCGTGAATTTTTCAATCAAACATCTTCTCTTTGATAATGCCAAAGCTGGATTCGAACTCTCCCTCTGGGGTCTTCGGGAGGTTTCAATCAGGTTGTCTGTTACAGCAATTGTCAACTGGCCCGCACGGCGAGGGATCGATTCCCGGCCATGGCACGATTCCCGGCCATGGCACATTGCTTTTAAGTTGATTTCATTTATCGGAGTTGAATCTTGTTTGATTTTTTTGAAGGCGTTTCACCTCTCATCCAAGAGCCGTTCTAGGCAGATTTGATGATATGGCGCATAGGCTATATAGCCTTTTCTTTTTGGGGGGAATGGATTGGAGGCTGCTCCAACATTGAGGTTTGGACTGTGACAAAGCAAAATGGACAACCTCCACCAGAATAAGTGTTTCAAGAAAATAAGTTTGAGTGTATTAACTTCAAAAGGCCATTTTCTTGCACCTGCTCTCGCTTACGGCCATACCACCCTGAGAACGC
>NW_026621897.1:0-47500 GCF_003711565.1 Takifugu flavidus | reverse complement strand
GTGTTCCTGATAATTATCCAGCCAGATGTTATTCACTTCTTAAGTACTTCTAACATTGAGATTGAATGTTGCACTATTGTACATCGTTTTAGATTTAATATTTAACTAATGTTGCACTGAGATTTAATGTTGCACTCTTCGGTTCGATTCCCGGTGTATTCCCTGGGAGGTCGTATCGGGCCTTTCTGGCCTGTGGGACACGTTGTCGTGACTATGTCTCTCAACTGGTCTGGGAACGCCTGGGGATCCCCCCGGATGAGCTGGAAGAAGTAGCTGGGGAGGGGAACTCTGGGCCTCTCTCCTTAGGCTGCTGCCAGCAAGGCCGCTGGGCTCGTTCAGCCCCAGAGGTTTCACACACTGGGCCCCTGGGCCGGGACCCCTGGGCTCCCCCCTGGGCCCTGGACTTATCGCCATACACTGTATAAATGGCTGATGCTAATGCACATCTGTCTGTCCCAGGGAGACGGACCCCTCAGCTGTGGAGCTCCTTCAGGTTTCTTCTTTTCCTTAAAGGGGGGTCAGGCATCAAATTCAAAAGAGTGAATAATTACCATTTTAAACATTAAGCATCTTGAATTTAAAGCCTCAAAAGCAAAGTGTTTGTCTACGTTCTCTTTCCCATTGGAACTACTCCTTGTAGAAATGATTTGGATAAAGAAAGACTTTAAATGTCTTTAACAGACTTTGAGGAGCCTCACAAACATGAAACGGATCAGAACTGGGAGGTCTGGGCTTTGGTGTCTGCATATATGAAAATCAAATGAAATAAAAATGCAGCCAAACTAAAGTTCAGTGATGGGCTGTTTTATTGATGAGTAACACTGACAAGCTGTAGGGTTGCTGCCTCATCTGTGGTCGGGATGCAGATGTGGACCTCACGGTCATCATCATTCCAGCTGTGAACGGACGCCACGGTAGAGGAGCTCAGATGGAAGGATGAGGACAGACGACACATTAATGGTTTTTATTCTTGGTTTGTGACTGTCCCAGAGAGACCAGTCCACTGTTTGGAAGTAGTTAAATCCAACCTCTACTCTGAGCTTCAGGCAGCAAACACGACAGTGGAAAACGGCTGTGCAAATATATTTTGGAGGACAAAGTTCAGCTGCTCTCTGGCGTTTGTGTAATGCAGCCTGGCTTTACCTGGACAATCAATGATGTTCAGCAGTGGCCTCAGTAATGATGAAGGCCCCTGATTACATAACAGGTTGTCCTTCCCTTTGTGAGGAACTTTCCTTCCTCCTCAGTCTCCTTCCTTCTGAAGAGTGAGCGCAGGCTTCACCTTAATGGTAAATGGTACGGGACTGGAGACGCTGGACACAGATGCAGGATGGGGAGGAGATCCATGCAGGTCAGTCAGGACACATGGGAGCAGCAGAATCCCCCAGAGGAGAGGACTCTCTGTCTCCCAGGGTCCAGAAACATGTCTTCTCGCTTGCTTGTACACCTATAGCAGCACTTTAATATGCACCATTTAAAGATGAATATAAATGTAGACCCTTTGGGAGGTTTTTCCAGCTTCCATCATGTTGTAGGTACTGTTGGAGCACTAATAAACTAATGATTACACAGAAGCAGCACATCAGAGATAAAGAACAAACAAAAGCAAAGTCCAGCACCTTGTAGGGGAGGATATTTTGTAAAAGCCTCGGCTGCCGTTGCACCGTCGGGGCTTTGGGGCCAAACAGTGAAGCAGGAGAAGGTGAGTGCACAGCAGCACGACAGTCGTCATGACGAGGGGGTTATGCTCAGTTCCCTCACCGCTGTGGTTGGTGTGTGTTGAGGCACAAGTGGTTGCAGAGCAGCAGAACAAACACTAACCAAGATGCTCTTTGCCTTCTGCTTCTGTCTTTGTTCACTAAGATGAACGCCACCCGGTGTGTCTGGATTTTGTCCATAATCATCTGCGTGGCCAGAGGCCATGTCGGAACGACATTGGTCAAAACCAGAAGGAGCAGGAGACCCTCAGCTGACAACAGCACTGAGAGCCTTTCACTGGTCACTGCAGCCAACAGAGAGTTTGCCTTCAGGCTGTACAGGAGCTTAGCTGCTAACCCTGACTCACAAGGCAGAACATCTTCTTCTCCCCAGTCAGTGTGTCTGTCGCCTTGGCCGCTTTGGCGGTTGGAGCGCGTGGAGAAACCCACCGACAGCTTTTCAGAGGTTTGGTTTTCAACAGCACATGGCTGAGCCAGACGGATGTAGACCAGGCCTTTCAGAGCCTCTTTGAAAAGACGAAGAAGGCGAATGAAGTCACCAGTGAAGGGACGGCTGTATTTATGGACAACCTCTTCAAACCACAGCCTGAGTTCCTGGACACCTTGAAAAAGTCCTACTTTGCAGATGGATTCAATGTTGATTTCACCAAAAGCAGCGAGAGCGCCAACACCATCAACAAGTATGTGGAGGAGAAGACCAGTGGGAAGATTGACAAACTGGTAGAAAGTCTAGATCCGACAACAGTCATGTATCTAATCAGCTATATCTATTTTAAAGGTAACACCTGGATGTGGTGCGATTTAGGCGTGTTTCTTATTCATTTGAAAGTTTTAACTGTCAACCACAACTTGATTCCATGACTTGTAAAACAGGAAATGGGAAACTCCGTTTGATCCAGATCTGACCAAGGAGGACTTATTCATGGTGGATGAAAAGACCAAGGTTTGAAGTCCACAGTCTTCGGCAAAACCTTCAACCGAATCTCATTTACAAACATGAAACTTTGAATTTTCAGGTTCCAGTTCAGATGATGAATATTGAGAAGAGATTTGAAACCTATCGTGACCAGATGTTTAACACATCGGTCCTTCACCTCCCATTTAAACAGCTCTCACTCCATGTTGCTGCTGTTGCCGGACGACATGGCAAAACTGGAGAATGCAATTTCTGCCGCTCATGTTACCAAATGGCTGAAATGGATGAAACACAGGTGTGGAAAATGGAGACTCAACGGCTAACTCTTGGTTATTGATGTGGCGGTTGGCTCCTGTCCGTCACCTCATGGTTGTGTCTGTCCCATATCTGTTCCCCAGGAAATACAGTGTTTATATTCCCAAATTCTCCATCAAAACGTCATACTCACTGAAGACTGTGTTGACTGAAATGGGGATGGTAGACATGTTTGGTGACAGAGCAGACTTGAGTGGTATTGCTGGGGGGCAACAACTGGCAGTCTCAGAGGTAGAGATGTAAACAGGAAACAACAGCATCAACAATGAGCACAGATTTCTTTCTGACAATTGATTATGTCTGGTATTTCTTGTAGGTTGTCCATCAAGCTACCCCTGGATGTTGATGAGGCTGGAGCCACTGCCGCAGCTGCTACAGGCTCACAATAACACTTCACTCTCTATAATTATGTCCAGTCCTGAAGTTCAATCGTCCCCTTCATGGTTATCATCACTGACCACAGCTCAGATAATATCCTCTTCATGGGCAAGATTACCAACCCAAACATCTGATGCACTGATGCCTGTTTTGCACAATAAGAATTGCATCACATATAAAGAGCCTTAAAAAAGAAACATTTGCCTTGTAGAGTCTCACTTTATTAGAATGTTTCTGAATCAGCTCTAAAAATAAAATAGGTGGCTGAATAGCACAATTTTAATCTGGTTTGAGACGGGACTCCCGCTATGAGCGGCCGACTACAGACGGGGCTCCCGCTGTGAGCAGCCCACTACAGACGGGGCTCCCGCTGTGAGCGGCCGACTACAGACGGGACTCCCGCTAGGAGCGGCCGACTACAGACGGGGCTCCCGCTGTGAGCCCGACTACAGACGGGGCTCCCGCTAGGAGCGGCCGACTACAGACGTGGCTCCCGCTGTGAGCGGCCAACTACAGACGGGGCTCCCGCTTTGAGCGGCCCACTACAGACGGGACTCCCGCTGTAAGCGGCCCACTACAGACGGGACTCCCGCTTGAGCGGGGCTCCCGCTGTGAGCGGCCGACTACAGACGGGGCTCCCGCTGTGAGCGGCCGACTACAGACGGGACTCCCGCTGTGAGCGGCCCACTACAGACGGGGCTCCGCTGTGAGCGGCCGACTACAGACGGGGCTCCCGCTTTGAGTGGCCGACTACAGACGGGGCTCCCGCTGTGAGCGGCCGGCTACAGACGGGGCTCCCGCTAGGAGCGGCCGACTACCCGCCCTGCTGAGGCAGAGCCGTACTGGATGGAGCGTTACCACGGCGATCCAGCTCAGTGGGCTACATTGCCTCGGCTGAGGAGTACGACAGTGTGAAGTCCCGCAGTGAGCTGATGTTTGAGAAACAGTCTGGGAGACACGGACTGGTGACCCGAGTCACACACGCTGCCAGTACATTTCCAGAAACATTTAAACACATGAGATATAGAAGCATCAGTAGCTTCATTTGAGTTCTGAGCTTTGGTGTCTGTGTGGAGCTGTGAAACCACAAGAAGAGGGAGGAGCCATCAGCTGTACGCAGAGATCAAGCCGGCTGTGGATGGAGCCACTACATCATTAAACACATGCACAACAAGAACGACGACAACGAGCTCAGATGGTTCAAACAGAGTCCTCAACCTAAAGTCTGATTTAAAAAGATCAAAAGTGGCGTAAATGTCTCGTCCTGACAGGAGAAGGATAACTGGAGCGGCATCGCTCATTCAGTAGACCGACTCTGCCTCTTCCTGGTTACCCCGGTGATGACCTTTGCACCGTAATCATCTTTCTGAGGGGAATCTGTAACCAACCTCCTCATCTGTCCTTCAAAGGAGCCCCGCATGACTCCAGAGAGGAGAACCCACGCCTGCTGTGATGCACACACACAGCCAGGGCTTTTTCCATCGCCATCGTTTCTCTGGGGGAAATGTTGCATTTCTTTATCTTCATAACAACAAATCTTGAATGGCAAATTTTAGAGTATTTTATAGGGAAGTGAAATAATGTTTGGACCTCTTATCAGGCAAAGAGAAAGTTAAGAACTGCTCTAAAAACACCACCTCAGGGGGGCTATATCCAAATCTCTCCGTTTACTGATGGGACGTTGAAACGTCAATACGCGGATTCATACATTTAGAACTGGACGTTGCAACCAGAACTGGAAGCGCGGACTGATACATTTTTAACAGCGGTCCTGCTTCAGCCCTCCGGGGTTTAATAACAAAATACGAAAAATACGAAAATTTTAATTTTGGAAACATTGTTGTCGGTTGCCGGCTTTTGCAAAATTGCTAAATACGCGCTAGCATGCATGTTTTAAGCTATCGTAGCGGTATGTTTTACCATGCCCGCGCCCTATAATCCGGAGCGCCTGATGTATGTGTTAAAGACAGAAATAGCACCCGTAACTGAGGCTGCACCTTTTAATACGGTGCGCCCTTTGGTCGCGAACATACGGTATATAGAACATAGGGCACGTTTGTGCGTGATATCACTCCGCGTCTGCGCAACCACCACAACCTCCTATCTTTAGTATTGCTGCGCCAACTGGTGGTCTTTTGGGTTGAGGATAACGGTGATCTATATGTAGCTATATGTAGCTATAGCGTCATTGGCCTCCACTCCCCACTCCTCCTGGTAGTTCCTCAAAAACACTGAGTTTCTAGTGGATGCACAATCTGTGGAAGCCAACATAGAAACTTCTGAAGAGCCAAAGTTCTTGCAACAAAAATATAGTCCCCAATTAGGTTGTTTTGTTATCACATGACCCCGTCCCCATTATCTTAAGAGAATATAAAAGAATGAGTGGAGACAGAAGAGAGAATGAGACATTTTTGGGGCGTGTCACTCTTGATCTTGTGTTTATTTTTGCAGTAAACTTAAAGGAGGCCTTTTCACTTTATGTTTGATTAAATTTAAGCTGATATTCCATTCTTGACATCTTTAAATTTACAGTATTCATGGGAGATTTTTTGGTCATTTTGCTTCTTTTTATTTCCTATTTCCCACATTTATTCATAGTTTTTATTAGATTGCAATAAATCTTATAACATTGAACAGATTGACTAAAGTCAAATGACCTGCGGCCCACCGATAGCCGTCATTCTGATGGGTTTTTGCTGGCTGCAGCTGAAATATTCCAATGCTCCATGTCACAGAGACAGTAAATACTAAACCCTGAAGATTCTGAAGGCATTCTGTAAAATAGTAACGTATAATACAGACATTTGAAGAGACAATTAAGAGAAGGTTTCCATGCTTCTAAGAGTGGCCGAGGAGCCATTTAGAACTTTATAAAGATGCATTGTGTGATACCAGGAACTAAAAACTGAATTCTTCATCTATGGAGGGAGTAGACGGCAGATGTTTCCACAGATGCTCTTCACCAGTGGTCAGTGAGTGATGCAGCAGATGAGCGGAGCTGACTGGCTTCAACCAGCTACCGTCTCAATGTCTCCAGCCCATAGTGTGGATTCTCTACGAGATCAGACAGCAGCTTCACTCCTGAATCCTGCAGGTGGTTCTGACTCAGGTCCAGTTCTCTGAGATGGGAGGGATTGGACCTCAGCGCCGAGGCCAGAGAGTCACAGCTGATCTCTGATAACTGCAGCGCCTTAATCTAAATAAAGAAGGGAAACTTTTATAAGGTTATAAGTGAAACCAGTATTCATCTGAAAGGTTATCAAAGGCATGATCTGTAAATATTTAATTTAGTTACAGGTTAAAAAATGATAGTAATATGTAATTACCACAATTCCAACCTCTCAGGTTTGCACTGTTCCAAAGGAGAATATATATTGTTCTGGCCCTCACTCTTCCCAGGTTCTCTCCACCTCTTTCCCTCCCATCTCATCATGGAGATCCATCTCACCTGTGGCTCATCTTTAAAGGCGCAACCTGTCTTAGATGACTTCCTGTCTCCCTCACCATCTCCCTCCTCGTTGGCTGGTGTCTACCAGGCACCCTCACCTAGTTTTGTCTAATTTTGGTTACCATCTGTCGGCTTTTTCATTGTCCTTAAATCAATTTATCATGAATAAGTGGTCCCCGTGTGGCCCTCCCTCCTGAAGGAACTGGGCACAACACACACACTCAGAAAGTGTGAGGACCCTCGGATGGAATAATGGACATTTTTGAGAATGGTGTTTACCTCAGAGTTTCCAGTCGGCAGTTTGGAAAGTGGAGAAAACCACAGAGCAGCTTCACTCCTGAATCCTGCAGCTGGTTCTCACTCAGGTCCAGTTCTGAGATGGGAGGGATTGGACCTCAGCGCCGAGGCCAGAGAGCCACAGCTGGTCTCTGATAACCTGCAGTCAATCAATCTGAAAAATGCAGGATGAGGTTATACGGTGCAGGTCTGCATGTTATCTGCGTCAGTACTAAACCTACGTTAGTTCTTAGTTGGGTCAGACCTGAATTCACGATATTCCAAGGAATTTTTTTAATGTGGTGCATCACAGCAGTGTTGAGAACAGCCTCACTTCACCATCTTAGCAGCTGGTATATAGGTAGAAAAATGAAGACTGACCTGAGCGTCTCCAGTTTACAGTTTGGACTCTCCAGTCCAGAACAGAGCCGCTTCACTCCTGAATCCTGCAACGTGTTGTAGCTCAGGTCCAGAACCCTCAGATGGGAGCGGTTGGACTTCAGAGCTGAGGCCACAGAATCACAGCTGGTCTCTGATAAACTGCAGTCCCATAATCTAAATAAAGAAGGGAAACTTTTATAAGGTTATAAGTGAAACCAGTATTAATCTGAAAGGTTAATCAAAGGCATGATCTGTAAATATTTAATTTAGTTACAGGTTAAAAAATGATAGTAATATGTAATTACCACAATTCCAACCTCTCAGGTTTGCACTGTTCCAAAGGAGAATATATATTGTTCTGGCCCTCACTCTTCCCAGGTTCTCCCACCTCTTTCCTCCCATCTCATCATGCAGATCCATCTCACCTGTGGCTCATCTTTAAAGGCACAACCTGTCTTAGATGACTTCCTGTCTCCCTCACCATCTCCTCCTCGTTGGCTGGTGTCTACCAGGCACCCTCACCTAGTTTTGTCTAATTTTGGTTACCATCTGTCAGCTTTTTCATTGTCCTGAAATCAATTTATCATGAATAAGTGGTCCCCGTGTGGCCCTCCCTCCTGAAGGAACTGGGCACAACACACACACTCAGAAAGTGTGAGGACCCTCCGATGGAATAATGGACATTTCTGAGAATGGTGTTTACCTCAGAGTTTCCAGTCGGCAGTTTGGAAAGTGGAGAAAACCACAGAGCAGCTTCACTCCTGAATCCTGCAGCTGGTTCTTACTCAGGTCCAGTTCTCTGAGATGGGAGGGATTGGACCTCAGCGCCGAGGCCAGAGAGTCACAGCTGATCTCTGATAAGCTGCAGCGGCTTAATCTAAATAAGAAGGAAACTTTTATAAGGTTATAAGTGAAACCAGTATTCATCTGAAAGGTTAATCAGAGGCATGATCTTTAAATATTTAATTGAGTTACAGGTTAAAAAATGATAGTAATATGTAATTACCACAATTCCAACCTCTCAGGTTTGCACTGTTCCAAGGAGAATATATATTGTTCTGGCCCTCACTCTTCCCAGGTTCTCCCACCTCTTTCCCTCCCATCTCATCATGGAGATCCATCTCACCTGTGGGTCATCTTTAAAGGCACAACCTGTCTTAGATGACTTCCTGTCTCCCTCACCATCTCCCTCCTCGTTGGCTGGTGTCTACCAGGCACCCTCACCTAGTTTTGTCTAATGTTTGGTTACCATCTGTTGGCTTTTTCATTGTCCTTAAATCAATTATCATGAATAAGTGGTCCCCGTGTGGCCCTCCCTCCTGAAGGAACTGGGCACAACACACACACTCAGAAAGTGTGAGGACCCTCGGATGGAATAATGGACATTTTTGAGAATGGTGTTTACCTAAGAGTTTCCAGTCGGCAGTTTGGAAAGTGGAGAAAACCACAGAGCAGCTTCACTCCTGAATCCTGCAGCTGGTTCTTACTCAGGTCCAGTTCTCTGAGATGGGAGGGATTGGACCTCAGCGCCGAGGCCAGAGAGCCACAGCTGATCTCTGATAACCTGCAGTGCTCTAATCTGAAAAATGCAGGATGAGGTTATACGGTGCAGGTCTGCATGTTATCTGCGTCAGTACTAAACCTACGTTAGTTCTTAGTTGGGTCAGACCTGAATTCACGATATTACAAGGAATTTTTTTAATGTGGTGCATCACAGCAGTGTTGAGAACAGCCTCACTTCACCATCTTAGCAGCTGGTATATAGGTAGAAAAATGAAGACTGACCTGAGCCTCTCCAGTTTACAGTTTGGACTCTCCAGTCCAGAACAGAGCCGCTTCACTCCTGAATCCTGCAACGTGTTGTAGCTCAGGTCCAGAACCCTCAGATGGGAGAGGTTGGACTTCAGAGCTGAGGCCACAGAATCACAGCTGGTCTCTGATAAACTGCAGCCACTTAGTCTAAAATAACAATTATTTTGAGAGAAGACAAATAAAAATCAACATGTACCAGAGCAAAACACAGCTTACAAGCAACAAACCTCTGGTCCTGCACCGGCTTATCTGCCGTATGTTCCTATTTTGGGTTCTTTCAGGGCGGTTGGACAAGATCTACAGCGTATGTAAAGTGTGTGTAGGTCAAAATACCTTCCAAGTTTGTGAGACCACATTTCTCAATAGCACTCAACTCTTGTCAGGAGTTGGGACAAAGCGACCCACTCCTGATAGCTTGTGGGCGATGCTGCAGCGACCCTGCAATCCCTACACTCTCTGGTGAAACCAAATCAAAGGTTTTAGACACTGCTGGATGCTGGAAGGGTGGCTATAGTCTGGACGCATCGTTCCCCTGACTGCACATTTCTCCAACAATGATTGGCAGCTGGTGTCACTTGTTCTCCAGATGAGAGAAGGAAAGAGAGCCCCCCCACAGTGTGTTTGATTGCCCCACTGCAAGCTCAATGCTGCCAGAAAACATTGCAGGAGCATCAATTCCCCTCAGGGCATCAACAAGGAGCTCAGGAAAAGGTGCAGCTGCCACCTACTAGAGACAAGCACACTGAGCTGAGATTCAAAGCCCTCTCCTCCCAAGAGAAGAGCTTGTTTGTTGGAGGCTCTTCTGGGCGATACCTGGTGCCACAGCTCCAGCTCAGCCCGTCTCTGGAGCTGAGGTGGAGCTTAGCAAGTTTCATGGTTCTCCACCACTTCCTCTCGCTGAGGACCTTCTCAGCTGGTGGTTTCTGCTCCACCTTCCAAGTTGAGCAGGTGATACTTCTGCATTCCTGCCACCAGTGTCTCTGCAGAAAGAGTCTTCTCTACTGTTTTATATTAGATTGTAGAAAATTAGGATTTTTGGTTGATGTCTTAGATGTTGTTGACTAAGAGCAGGTTTTTCTTTAATAACATAGAAAGATTCGATGAGAAGAGCAAATGTATTATTTTATGAGCTACTTCCACTACTATTATATACACATACTTCCATATTGTCTTAGATTGCAAGCTGCATTTATTGCATCGTTCATAGAAAGTCATATTTGTGAGGAGAAAAACTCCAATAAGGTCATTTTCTTTAATGACCATTACAACAGAAGGAGGCGATGAACAAACAGATTTATATAAAAATGTGTGAAAACTTATGGATGGAAACCTTTTTAAAATGGTTGCATTGTGTAGAATCGGTGTAGAATCAACTTGTTGACTTCTGATTTGGACTCCAATGGAAGTGAGGTGCAACAATTGTGGATGCTGAAAGCTTCAGATCTTCATGAAGGTTTCTGTGGTTGGACTGACCTGCTGCCCCTTTAAGAGGGAGGCAGGTTTGGGCTTCTGGCTGGAATGAAGCCACCTAAGATGAGAATGACTGCAGGCTTTCGGTACCAAGGTTTAACAGGGTGCTCACTTCACACTTGGGCTTTTCTCTTTTTTGGGATGGCTTTTCTCAGGAGAGAAGGGGCATGGCACACTGCAGCAGCTTTCTTTTGGGGTTTGCTAGTTTTCCTTCTGATCTTTAAAAGACAGGAAGAACCATTTTTGATTGGTCTGAATGTTTGGGCGGTTTTGTGGCCAGCCTAAAATAAAACAAGACAAATCTACAACTGATACTTCCTTTCTAGTCATTGATGACCATCCTCACATGGGACAGATTTCCACAACCAATTTAATACTGCAAATCTGTCCTGTGTGGTCTTTTTTCTGAGAACTGTAACACTACGTTTATAACAAAGATCAAACATGGAAACAGTTATTGTCTAACTAGTTACACCTGGGAAAGTACTGGATCATCTCTGACTGACCTGAGAGTCTCCAGCTTACAGAGAGGATCCTGGAGAAGCACCACAGAGCAGCTTCACTCCTGGATCCTTCAGCTGGTTTGACTCAGGTCCAGAACCCTCAGATGGGAGGGATTGGACCTCAGCGCCGAGGCCAGAGAGCCACAGCTGATCTCTGATAAACCGCAGTCACTCAGCCTGGAAAAGGAATAAATGGGGCAAATAAAAACACATTTCTAAATCTGAAAATGAAGAGAAAAGCAGAAAATGTAAAGAAATTTAGAAAAGACACAGAGGCCTCCTGACCTGAGCGTCTCCAGTCTGCAGTTTGGATGCATCATTGCAGAAGACAGTAACTTTACGTCGGCATCTGTCAGGCTTTGGTTCCAGCTTAAGCTCAGCTCCCGTAGATGAGAAGGGTTTGACGTCATTGCTGAGGCCACAACTTCCCAATGACTCGTTGAAAGAAACTACCAGACAGTCTGTTGTGTATGAAACAAAAATAGTGAGTCAAACTTTGGTGGATTTTTGAGATCGAGAAATGCAAGCTGAATTATTCTCAACATTTGTTTTATTTTAGAACAGCTCATAATTACTCAATATTTAAAATGATTATAGCAAATGGTTTAAAGAAACGTGCATCTTTTTATCTGTCTATCGGCTCTTTGGATATTTTGCATTTCATCCAATTTGTACGATGGTGCGTCAAGTCTTAATTCAGCGATCCGATCGATGACATCAGAGTCTCTGGTTGCATCGATTGCCCTCAGCTTCTGTTATATCTGCCTGTTTCCCTTCAAATCATTTTCACTGCACCTTTTGTTGCTAGTGATGAAGTTGCCACCTAACGGGTGTGGAAAGGGTCCAACAACTTTGTGGGTCACATAAAGGCTCCAAACGGAACCGCCACAAAGACCTAAAACACCCATTTAAACCAACGAGGCCGGCTGTTTTTACGTTGAACAAATGAAGCAAAATAGTCACGTGTCATTAGTTAAAATGTGTTTTTCTGTCGTTAGAATACGATGTATACAAACAAACAAAAGTTATTTAATGACATGACAGTAATTTCATGATAGTCAGTTAACTTGTGGCTCCTATTATTCCTGCCTTATGTTGGTTTGTCTGGATTGACCTTTGAACTTATATCCAGCCAGTGTTGAACATTTCTGGATGAATTGTTGTTGTTTTTTAATTTATGGACGCTGCAATGGAGATAAAGAATTGAAGGAATGACCACTGGAGGGGGTATTGCTACCTGACATGATCCACTCGCTTGATTTAAACGCCGATGTCCGGCCCCAGAAAATCTTTACTTACACGGCCTTCCTGCAGTTCCTCACAGCTGGAATCAGGCGACGTTGTCCCTCCTCTGAGGTGTTGTACAGCCGCAGGTTCAGCTCATCCAGAACCTCCTCTGACATCTGCAGCAGGTAGGCCAGAGCTGAACAGTGGATCTCTGACAGTTTCCTCTTTGATATCTCCCCTGACTTCAGGAACTCTTGGATCTCCTGATGGACTGACTGATCCTTCATCTCCATCAGACAGTGGAAGATGTTGATGCTTCTGTCTGGGGAGAATTCATCACTGTTCTCCTCCTTCAGGTTGTTGAGGACTTCTGGATGGTTTCTGGGTGGCTGTCTCTCTGATCAACAGTCCACCCAAGATCCTCTGATTGGACTCCAGAGAGAGACCATGAAGGAAGCGAACAAACAAGTCCAGGTGGCCATTTTTACTTTTGAGAGATGTTCATTAGTTCTCTCTGAGGAAGTCATCAAGAGATATGTGGGATCGTTATTTGTAAACAACCCAGCAAACCTGAAAAGCGGATTGGTTTAGAATATTTTAGGAACTGACTTATAACCACTGTGTCGTCCTGGTGAAACGTGGAACATGTAGACGGCAGCCAGAAAACTCCTGAACGCTCAGATGAACACAAGCAGTAGACTGATTTCTGGAAGATCACACTCTCTTCTCTGAAGATCTCTGTACAAACTCCTGAGTACACCGACACCTCGGGAGACGTCCAGTCCACATCGCTCCAGGTCTTCTGAGTAGAACATGATGTTTCCTTTCTCCAGATGTTCAAACGCCAGCCGACCCAACTTCAGAAGGAGTTTTTTATCAGCCTTAGTCAGTTTCCCTGGTCTCTGCTTTCCTCCATACTTCTGCTTCTTCCTCTTTATCTGAACCATCAGGAAGTGTGAGTAGAGGTCAGTCAGGGTTTTGGGCAGCTCTCCTCTCTGGTCTCTGGTCATCATGTCCTCCAGAACTATAGCAGTGATCCAGCAGAAAACTGGGATCAGACACATGATGTGGAGGCTCCTGGAGGCCTTGATGTGTGAGATGATTCTCTTGGACAGATCTTCATCACTGACCTCCTCCTGAAGTACTCCTCCTTCTGGGAGTCAGTGAAGCCTCGTACTTCTGTGATCCTGTCAACACACGAGGGAGGAATCTGATAGGCTGCTGCCGGTCTGAGGTGATCCAGATGAGAGCTGAGGGAAGCAGGTTCCCTGGATGAGGTTCACCAGGAGCACGGACTACTTGTGTGACATCAGAGATGAGCTGATGCTTGTTGAAACCCAGTGAAAATCTGCTTTATCCAGGCCATCAAAGATGAACAGAAGTTTCCAGACAGTCAGATCTTCTGCTCTGATCTTCTGTAAGTTGGATGGAAAACATGAAGCAGTGAGAGAAGACTGTGCTGCTCATCTCTGATCAAGTTCAGCTCCCTGCATGAGAGCGGAAGCACCAGACTGATGTCTTGGTTCTCCAAACCTTCTGCCCAGTCCAGACTGAACTTCTGCACTGAGAAGGTTTTTCCAACGCCGGCGACACCGTTGGTCAGAACCACTCTGATGTGTCTCTGTTGCTCAGATAAGACTTTGAAGAGGTCCTGGCACTTGATTGGAGTGTCCTGGATGTTCTTCTTGGAGGTTCTCTCAAGCTGTCTCACCTCATGTTGGGTGTCCACCTCCTCACTTTGTCCCTCAGTTATGTAGAGCTCAGTGTAGATCGTGTTCAGCAGGGTTCCACTTCCTGCTTCATGAGTTCCTTCAGTCACATGTTCACATCTTCTCTTCAGACTCATCTTATGACCTTCTATCACCTCCTGCAGATCACTTCCTGAACATAAGTAAACCAATGATTTCCGTCTATAATAAACATCAACACAACTACAAATTCATGACATCACAAATTAAATCTCATATTGAACAGTTTTACTTGTTTGGGCTTCATTTCAGCATCTCCAGATCTGCTTCCAGATTGTGAACAAGAGGACTCTCCTGGTGGAGCTGACTGGTCCCAGTTTGATAGGATGTGCTCCCCCCTCTCACTATGAAACACATCTCTATTAGTCCTTTGATTCATAGGATGAAAGAACCTGATCAAGACTCAATATTGTTCCAGCATTTATGTCTGAATTCATCTTTCAGTTAAACCTGATTCTTGTTTCTAATCAACAATATTCACATTAAGTC
Organism: Takifugu flavidus; assembly: GCF_003711565.1. NCBI lineage: Eukaryota > Metazoa > Chordata > Actinopteri > Tetraodontiformes > Tetraodontidae > Takifugu > Takifugu flavidus. The sequence goes on along the minus strand of NW_026621897.1, from coordinate 32,819 downwards.
TGTAACTTATGACTGTCTGAGGTTTAAGTGTTAAACATCTCCAATATAAACTCACAACCTGCTGCTGTTAATGTGACTAACAGCTGCCACACAAACACATCATCACGCTTTAGTTTTCTTACATTTCTCTGAACTTCTGAAGGTTATTCCTTATTTTTGGACCGGTCACTCTTCAGGGACACACAGCTGGGCACTGTGGACTCTGCTCTGTCCTCGTCCATCCTGAGGAAACATCAGAAATAGTGATGAGACTGTGATGAAGGTAAAATAATCTGTAGAGGTTGGAGTTCAATAATCCCAATTCACTGCATTTTATCAAACAGGAACATTTCTAATCCATTCTGGATAACAACTGAATCAATAAATCAATGATGTGTCTCTGTATATTTTCATGTTTCAGAGTTTAAGCTGCTTTTTTTAACTGTTCCCTGCAGTGAGAAAAGAACTGGCACCTTTCCAGCCCCTCATCCTGCAGCACTGAATGTGCTCTAAAGTTCTTTCCAGAGCAAACGTCTCTGCACTTGCAGCAACATGTTGTAGTCATGGATCCGTGAGGAGAACCGGATACAGGAAACGCCCCCACTTTGATCCCAAAACCCAACTGGTGGCCAACGGTGGTCCGGCAACGACGGGGACGCTGGTCCATCGGCCCGACAACACTGGTTTTCCACAGGCCAACATGGTGAAAGGACTGTCTTCAGCTCAGCCACTAAATTATCTGGTGCTACATAAACATACTAGTCAGGACTTTTTAACTTCCCTCCTTTGTTCCCCTCTTCAATTATTTCTATAATCCAAGTCCTCAAAGATCACTGCTCTATTTAAAATAGATGAAAGAAATGACACCCACTCCTGCATTTCTTTCACAGTGGTTCCACAACATAGAACAATAAACCACTGTGAGAAAACGTGCAACATGAACCCAAAATCCTGTTGGTGTCCTGTGATCCTGTGTGGATTTAGTTATTTATTTATTGTCTTAAATTGGTCCGGCTGAGAGATGCTAACTTGCACACGATTAGATGTTGTTTGACAGGTAATACCAAAATATCCAGCTGTGACCTGGACTGTTGAACAGCTCTAATAACTCTAAGAGCTTTTCACCTGTCACAAAAAATTTTAAAATGTTGTTAATACCTGTTAAGACTCTCTAACAACGTTAACAGCACAATACTCACTTACACTCACCTTGTGCTCTCCTGCTTGTCTGAACAGAATACTTTCACTTTCACTTTTAAAACCTAATCAACAGCTTTATGGCGTATATATTACTACCACAAAGCATTCTGGGAGGGTTTAAAGTTCTTTTAGGATCAGTAGCAAAGAGCAGAAAAATAAACTAAACTTCACTTAGAAAGACTATTCAACTATAACTAAAGCCAGACTATAAGAATGTTAAATAAGACCGATTCATTTATAATGTATAACGATGTTTTGTGCTAAAACTAAATATGAAGTCTAGTTTTGAATTTTCTTAAGTCAAGAATTCTTCAGCTCTATGCAGTCTTCAATAGTCAAAAATGTTTCTAATCTTGATTTTATCTCCAAACACAACTGTCAATTCTTTTCAATAATGCTCTTTGTTTACACTCACCTGGTCGGTCTTCAGTTCCTGCTCAGTCTGAACGGAATACTTTTACCTTTCCTTTTTTCCTCTGTTAATGAACAACTTTATGGCTGTTGATTAATATTCCACTACTATAAAAGCATTCTGGGAGGGTTTTCAAGATTCAAAGTTGTTTTGCTATTTTAATGCCATGAATATGTTTTTGCATTTAAATTAAAACTGACTAACTTAGTAAATAAATAAGATTTATGATGCTTGACAGATTTGAAAGACTTGTAAAAGCAGCATATTTCTGCAGCCCTGGAGTCCAGGAGGAGCAGCAGAGGTCAGAATGTGTCGGAGCGCGTTTAACTATTGTCTGCAGTTCCACGCGTGTCCACCGGGTGGCGGTAAAGCACCACATGATATTTCTCCTTTTTGGAACTTCTTCAGCTGCGTTGAGCTTTAAATCTTCACCTGTCGCTCCCTTTAAGCTCTAAACTTTGCGGTTCTGTGTGTAGTTTGTTGGTTTAAATATTTTTGATGAATTCTGATGACGACTGAAACTGTCAATGACCAAGGAAAGTTCGTCCATTGTTCTACTGTGTCACACATTTTCATTATTTGTCATTTTTGGGTCTAAACTGGACCAGTTCTGTGAGCTGTTTTGCTTTTTCTGTGGACCAGATGTTCCAGGCAGGTTCCATCATCGGACACAGACGGAGACAGGTCACGTGACAACAGTCAGCCTTTAGTTCTTTATTACAGGAGGATCTGGTTTATATACAGACACGTATCTGCACAAATACTAAAAAGTCTATGAACCCAAAGTACTAAAAAGTCTACATCCACGCACACGTGTGTATTAAGTGTTTATACACACGTGTGCGCGTACGTGCACACTGTATATTCATCTAATAACTGTTAGTTTCTAAAACAGCAAAGTAGAGTCACTGAGGCACGGCTTCACCTCTTTTACACCGAGGTTTCCCTGAGCAGGTGTGATGAACTGTTGCAGGAGGAAAAGCATGGAACATGTTAATAACCGGACACAACAACACTCAGGTTATTGTCTGACGGCATCAGTGTCTCTGGTTGCATCTGTCTGAGGAGCATTGTGAAACCAGGAGCAGTGTAAATGGGGGGGGGGGGGGGGGCAGTGAGTGGATGCTGCATTCATCAAACACACAATAGTCAGAAGAGAAGAAGGAAGAACAGAAGCCCGTGTTCCTCAGTGTTGGTGTGGAGACGCCTGTTTGGAGGAGCAGGAAGCAGGCTGGACTCTCCAGCTGGCTTTAATGCCACTTCTCTTCTGAGAACCTCCCAGCAGCTTTCTCTCCACCATCTTTTTACGCTGAAGCTTTTTGATCATTTCAGGTCAGATGTTCTTGGACTGAGGTTAAACATGTTTGTTCTTGTGCTCGGAGCGAACCGACGATCCTCTAAAGTCAGGCATCCTAAAGGTGGATGTTTCCTGAGGCCTGGAGGCTTTAAAGTGGCGCTTTTACCCACTTGTCCTCGTTCTGTTGGAAACTTGATCCAAAAACCTTTTCTGGAGCTTCATGTTCTGCTTTTTTGAAGGAATGAAATGGTTTCATCATCAGCGCTGCCGGGGGCTGAGCAGGCTTCATAAATCTGAAGCTCTGAGATCCTTTAAAGATCTCCTGGAATCAGCAGATGGGGGTTTGATCCAAAACTGTAAGAATCAGTCAAGCTATCAAATCTTGACTCAGTCCAAGCGTGAACCAGTCCATCCAGAGCTGATTATGGCTCAGCCAGGAGGAAAGCACGGCCTGGGGGGGTTCATATGGAGCAGGCACACTCTGGCTCTATTGCTACTGAAAACAGCCCTTCAGCACAGCAGCCTGGAATACAGTTCTGGAGAACACCTGTTCCCAACAGAACCTGTTTAAAACGGGACCAGTAAAGATGCCCGGCGTGACCACGACCACGGGGAGAGAGGGGGGGGGGGGCAGAGACAGGCGGTAACGCCGCTGCCCACCGATTCACACCTGGAAACAACAAAAACCCCAGCAGCTTGGACCCAATATGGCAGCGTGTTCCTCAGAAACGCTCCTCAAACTCTCCCCACAGCTTCATTGCTAAACAGGATTTGGGTTTTTTTGTCCGTGCTAAATGGAAAGTGTTTGTCCTTTGGTGGTCCAACAGGACCACGATTTGGATGGATGGATGATTTGATGTTATTGAGAATAAAAACAGCTGAAAATGGAAGCAGAGATGTTTCAGAGCACCAGAGCTCAGAAAGAGTTTCTAATCAAACACCGCCTGTTGGGAATGATGAATGGATGCATTTTTATTTAATTTAGACTAATTTAGACTAATTTTAACATCCTTTATGCCAGTTCCATAGAGCGTGCGCACACACACTAGCAAAGATGATATCCAAACAGCCAAATAAATGGGAGTCAAAAGAAATCATTTAAAGCTCATATGTCAGAGTCAAGGTCGAGGGTTTTCTATGGCCCCCGGGATGATATTGATTTATTATTAGAACCGGCCCACAGGCCGCAGATGTTTTACACAGGCCAATACTACATTTCCCACAATGCAACGGTGACAGTCTGAGCGGGAGGTGGCTTCATTTCATTATTTATCAGTAGTCATTAGCATAACAGCAAAAGTTAACTTTCAGATCCCCATAAAATGGCAAAAGGGAAGTGTGGACACTGAGAACCGGGGGTTCAAACAAGGTGGGAGTGGGAGCACATGTTCACGGAGGCAGCTGGGAAACTGGGTGTCTTCTGAGTGGAGAAAGGGTGGCGGTAATGAAAGAATATCATCTGAGACGCATCATGAAGCTAAACACAGCCGATCTGTCTCTGAGCTTTGTCCTCCACACGCTTTTTGGTGGCCTCCAGCTCCCTCTGGAAAAACTCTGACGCGGCAAATTGTTCAAAGGGCATTCTGGGGTCAGAGAGTCCCTCAGCAGCATAAGTCTGATGCACCTTCCTTGAGCAGTAGAAGTAGCGAACAGGACCCTGCTGATAGAAAAAGTGGATGGAAGATCCACCCGTCCCATACAGAGACTTGGGCTGTCCACAGGCCAGACAGGGTTTCGTCTGTCTCATCTTCTGCTCTGGTCGCTGCTGCTGCTGCTCCATCTCTAGAATGCCCTGCACAATTTTTTCAATGGAATCCTGCGTCAGAGGCGTGGGCAGGGCGGCTGAGGAGTGACAACAGCCGTCTCCATGGTGACTACAGGAACGCTGGTTGTTTTGCTCCCCTCTGTCAAGGAGTACCACAGCTGTTGAGTCTCCAGGAGCTTCTCTGGGCTGGTGTTCAGAGAAGAACTGGTGTTCAACAGCTTTGCCAGATGCTTCACATAGCGGGATATGTGAAACCTGGTTGTGGGGCGGAGCAAGCTGTTCGGATCGGCCGCAGACCGATGGACCATGTCTGCGTAGTCTGATCCACAAGCCTCAGGATGTCCTTGTCCCCATGATGATACTGCAGCAAACTATCAATAGCGTCTTTCATGGGAAGAGTCCAGCGTGTGTGGTCCAAGACAAACACTCCACCACCAGTCTTCATGGGTCCAGTGCGGGCGCTCCTCGGCGAGGACTTCAGCGGCAGGGGCAAAGCTCCAGAGACGTCTGGAACACAAACAAAGCAATAATGCATCCTTAGTAACTCATATTATCGCGATATGGGCTATTGAGAAAACACATTAATATCCATCCCTTAATAACAGAAAGTGTAATATTAACACATCAAAAGATTGAGATACACTGACCACAACCTAACTAAATCTATTTATTTTCAATCATTCGAAGGCCTTAATTCCAACATGCCGCTCTGAAAAACCCGATTATGGTTGACCCGCCCACTGATCTTTCAGGATCCTGGTCATCCTCTGCTGGAATCTCCTTTACACGTCCAGCAGCAGAGAGATGGAAGCTGACAGGTGGCGCAGGGGGAAGCGACGGCACAGCAGTCGCTGTTGCCCAGCTGGAGGAAGGTGTTGCCCCAGGAGCATCGTCTGGAGCGGGAGGGGGCACAAGAGCCGAAGGCGGATCCCTCTTCTGCATTTGTGTGTTTGTCCCAGTCCAGAGGGAGCGGAGGCAGCCCGGTTCTCTGGACTCCAGCCCAAACCTTTCTCCAGTGTCTCTGTCAGAGAGGTGAACGCAGGGCACTTGTCTTGTCCCGTCACTGCCATGGAAGCAGAGTTCAACTCCCACATTGAGGCAGGGTCAAAGACAGCAGGGAGGACGGCGCCGGGCTTCTTCATGTCTACCGGTCGCTGAAAGTTCCACCGCACAACGCCGGTCATGGCCTGGCCTGGAACAGTTCAGGGGAGACCTGCGTACCCGTGACCCACTGGCCTGCTGGAAATGGTAGCCCTCCTGCTGAGATGTACCACGGACAGGGATCCAGACGGGGACTTTGGCACCTTCGCCCGCTACGTGGTTTAGCTGAAGGGTCCCTCCGTCCCTGTCCATTATCCCCTCAGACAGTTCTGGGTCACTGAGGCAACCACGGAGGATGGAACCCTCTGAACGCGCCACGTCTTCAGCATGGATGGCTTGAGAGTGGACATGGTTAGGGTCCGTGGCCAGGTGAAAGTGCTGCAGAACTCTCTCCACTCTCTCCAGCAGCTCGCTGGGTTGTGGAATTTTAGTTCTGCAGTGCTCTCGGACGTGCCGTTTGGTGGGGTTGGCTGGACGGATTCCGCAGAACTCGGAGGCATCACGGAGCCTCTTCAGGTCTTCCTGATCGAAGAATTGTACATTAATATCAAATCTTCAAAACAATGACTTGAAGCATTTTTCAGTTTGAATGACGGCAAACAAAGAAGATGCTGATCTCACCTGTCCATCCAGTGGTAGCCGGCCTTTTCCACCCCAGCGTGGCTGTACCTCTGGGCCATTCCTTGCTACATCGGATGCAGGGACCTTTCTGTCTCAGCCTGAACCATCACCCAGGACACAATGAGCCAGTTCTCATTCATCACTGCGAAACTGGACATGGCTCCAGATGCCAGTGTCACCTTCCTCGCCATCTTCCTCGTGTGGTCCCACCTGAAAACCTGCCCAAACGTGCCCTGGAGGAGCTTGGTCAGAGACGGCTGTTGACGCTTGAACTCATCCAGCAGGCAGTCAGTCAGGTAGAATCCGGACACAGACACCCCACCCCAACCTTCTTGGTCCTCGTATGACCCGAAAGCACGTGGCCGATCTTCCATCCTCACGTACTGGCCGATGGTTCTCTGTCCGTACGCCCCAGCCTCGGCCTCCCGACGTTCTGGACAGCGTGCAGATATGCCAGGTAGCTCGTTCAATACTTGAGTGCATGAGCTCATTACCTGGTTCGCCATATCGGTCGGTGACTGCAGAACGCACGCATTCATCGGTCAGCGACTTGTCACGACTTGCCGTAAAGTCGCATTAAGTCCAGATGGAATGCACGCCTACGATGCTTCCATTCCCGAGTGCACCTGCCATCGCGAGGAAGGTCAGTGACATGCTGGTTCTCACTCACGTGAAGGCAGCTTGCGTCATTCCCTGCGAGCGACCAGGCACATGCAGCAGAGTCGCGAGGAAAAGATCAAATACTGGCCACGGACTCTGACGATCACTCGAGGTCTCCCACGCCGCAGAGACCACCTGAGGACGAGGACAGCTATGGAGGCACGGCAGGATGTCATTGTTCCTCAACCCCGTGATGTGGCTCTCTGGCTTCCAAATGAAAAATGGATGGAGCTGAAAAAAGTTGGGGGACGGGAGCTCAGGCCACCATGTCCAGTAGCTCCGGCTGAGGAGGAAGACGCCAAAGAGAAATTGCGTTCCCAGGGTTATGCACTGGTCGGGACCCAGGCCACAACCCAAGTTGTTGAAGCTCCGTCCTCATCCACAGCTTTTGATGTTGTGAGCAGATCCACTTGCTCATGTCGTGGTCAGGGACAGGCATGGGAACAGGAGCTATGGGAACTAGGATAAAGTAAAGAAGACAGTTGAACAACATAAAGTTATCATTACTGAATAGACAATTTCAGTGCCCCCGCCCCCTCACATGATATAAACACACGATACAAGGAAACAAACACGCGCCTCGGACACTTGGTTTCATTCCAGAGCTCACACTCAGATTTTTTCCATGTCAGTGACAAAGAATCGTGTCAATTTGAATCACCCCGGGACACTTTATTATTGTTCAACACCCCACGGAATGGGGGAAATTTCCATGGTTTAACATACCACTCTTTTGGTCTTGGGTAGAGTCGTCAAAGGAGGCACTCTGCCGTCAGAGGTCTGTGCCGTGCAAGAGTCAGGTCCTGAAAACAAGTGCAGACTTGCTATTAAGAAATTACAGTCACTTCACCTGATGACAACATGGAAAGAACAGTCAGCTGGACATTACAGAGACATCAGGTTGTTCATCAGCCCTAAATAAAAGAAAAGGAAACTGTTTTTCAACGAAGCATGCAAAGAGAACAAAAACAAACACTTACCCTCCTCCTCATAGTCAATATCAGTTCATCATTGCACGGATCAATTCATAGTCCTCACGACGGTTATTATCACACCAACATATGAAGAGTAATATTAAAGGAACTCGGCCGGAACATCAAGAACACAAAAATAATAGATAAGTTTCAGATTTGGAGAGGAATTCTTCATGGAAAGGAACGGAACTCCAGCTCTGAAACCTATTTTTCAGAAACCTGTCTTTGCTCCTGGTGGCACTCTCGGCAGGGCGGCTGCTGCTACTGGCATAGCATCTGCACACAGATGAAAAGAAAAACAATAGAAATCAGATACGGCATGGACTTTGTTTGTCTGACATGAAATAAATGTGGTAACGGTGTGTATTTACAGCTCTGGACTTGCAGATCAGAGTTATGGATGCTCAGCATCTCCCTTTCCATCTCCACGTCCTCCTCCATGGCTGTGTTAAAGAAAAAAATACCGGCTACAGGTTATTAGTAGAAAAGAAAAAAACCTTTTCCCAAAGTGAACTTGTCACATGAAGGAATTAGCATACCCAGGGGCTCAGCTGGGGCCTTCATGGGATGCTCAGCAGGTGTGGAAGATGTGGTGGGCTGCTGCCTCTTCAGCAGGTTCTGCTGCAACCTGGACATTCGTGTACCTGGAACGCAGCGCCTGCCTGTGACAAAATCAGCATAGCCATCACCTCTGCTGTCCCAGATCTCCTTCCACGTGCTCTTGGCTCGGGCACCAAATCCAACCAGCTGGTCGTCTTCAGATGAGGCAGTCACTCCATCCCCTCTTCCGGCCTCATAAGTGAGGAGAGCCTGGATTTCTTGGAAACTGAGGGCATAACTCACAAATGACTGGAGGCTGTCCTTACTGTGGCTGTCAGCCATACAGAGACCTGCTGCCTCCTCGCTCTGCACGTTCTTGATCAGATACACGGTGGATCCTACGTCATTCTGCAAAAGCCATCAGAATGACTTCCCTTTATATTACCAAACTGCAGGACATAGTCTCCCTGCACCTCCATCTTATCTGAGGGATCCCCCCCTCTTTGTCGGATGACGGCCAAAGCGTTCTGCCGTACGAGGTCCTCCCTCATGGCCGCAGACTTGTCCTGAGGAGTGGAACTCACCCGTTTGGCTTCATCAGATGGCTCCTGGAGGAGAAACCCAAGAGGCCCCTTGCGGAACACGACCCAAAGTTTCCCAGGGAAAAAGGCAAATTGCTTCTGCATGTTGAGCTGACATAAAGGAAAAATGTCTATTAATTTTCTCATTTTTATTAGACACTGATAAAACAGTTCCACCCATTTTTCACATCACACCTGATAAATGTGATCAAAGGAATCTTAGGCCAGTAAAAGATAAAGTGTGGTACCATGTGTAAAGCTCTGTGTGTGTGTGTGTGTGTCTGTGTTTGTGAGTGTGCGCACACATGCAATTATCATGTAGGTGTGAAAGTGTAAGATCAAGGTTGTTGGGGTGTCGATTCAGGAGTTCAGAAGGTCAGTACCTGGTGTGGCTAGTGAGGAAAAGACTGGAAAGTGATGGGGTGTGTTTGTGTGTGTGTGTGTGTCTGTGTGTGTGTCTGTGTGTGTGTGTGAGAGAACATGTTGGGGGGTGGGCAGGAGGACAGTATCCCCTCTCAAAGACATTGGAAACAAAAACAAACACTTGATGTAATAAAATGTAATACTACCACTACTAATATTACTACTAATAATAATTATAGTAATAATAATAATAATACCGAGATTTCAGTGCGACGACAAGTAAATCGGTTACTTGAATATAAAATATGAACAAGTTCATTCATCACTATCGTGTAATTTAATTTATGAAAAACTAGCTTGACAAGATATGAGTATATTATAGCATGACAAATACAGTACATTATAATTTAGGGCCAATTATAACACGTTCCTTGCTAATTTAGGACAAAATTGACCACAGCCTATGCACAATTACGAAAAGTTTCCTCATTAATTTAGTAGGAAATCAAGCCCAAACTTACCTTCAGCGAAGTTTACCAAAGAATGAACCAAGAATGGCCGATCCTCCGGAGAGGAGCCGCTCTCCATAGAAACGGCAGAACAGCGCCACGGGATGATAGCGGCCGGAAATATATTGCGTCCGTAGTGGTTTAGCACTACCATTGAAAATGAATGGGAAACGGTTTAGGGCCGTTTAGCTCCCGGCCATGGCACATTGCTTTTAAGTTGATTTCATTTATCGGAGTTGAATCTTGTTTGATTTTTTTGAAGGCGTTTCACCTCTCATCCAAGAGCCGTTCTAGGCAGATTTGATGATATGACGCTCATAGGCTATATAGCCTTTCTTTTTTGGGGGGAATGGATTGGAGGCTGCTCCAACATTGAGGTTTGGACTGTGACAAAGCAAAATGGACAACCTCCACCAGAATAAGTGTTTCAAGAAAATAAGTTTGAGCGTATTAACTTCAAAAGGCCATTTTCTTGCACTTGCTCTCGCTTACGGCCATACCACCCTGAGAACGCCCGATCTCGTCCGATCTCGGAAGCTAAGCAGGGTCGGGCCTGGTTAGTACTTGGATGGGAGACCGCCTGGGAATACCAGGTGCTGTAAGCTTTTTGCACTCTTCCACTGGGTCAGCAGAGGGCGCCAGTGTTCCTGATAATTATCCAGCCAGATGTAATTCACTTCTTAAGTACTTCTAACATTGAGATTTAATGTTGCACTATTGTACATCGTTTGAGATTTAATATTTTATGAGAGTGTGTGTGTGTGTGTGTGTGTGTGTGTGTGTGTGTGTGTTGTGTGTGTGTGTGTGTGTGTGTGCGTGCGTGCGTGCGTGCGTCCGTCCGTGCGTGTGTGTTTGTGTTTAAATAAAACTGAATTTCCCACTTTGGTCCACACTATTGTCAACATTTCTGTCTTCAAAAAAAAGCCAACTCAAGGCGGCAGAGTCCGGAATTGAAAACAATATCTAAAGAACTCAAGTATCATACTAACAACACTAATATTCCATCTGTCTATCCCCAACTGAATTAACTCCACACCTATCTCATCAGATTATTTGTAACAGAATAAGCAGATAACGTAGCATTTCCCTGTTCATATCTGCTACTTGCAATTTAGAATTTTTCAATAAAACTATGCTATGACACAAACTACAGTTTAATAGACTGCTGTGCTCCTAAAAAGAGCAGCATTTGTGGCTCATAAACCTCACAGACACTGCTATGCTCTTTAAACATTTTTATGATCGTGAATTTTTCAATCAAATATCTTCTCTTTGATAATGTCCAAAGCTGGATTCGAACTCTCCCTCTGGGGTCTTCAGGAGATTTCAATCAGGTTGTCTGTGACAGCAATTGTCAACTGGCCCGCACCAGTTGATCGCACCAGTTGCCAACTGATCACCACCTGGTGGTGAGTTGGCTCTGTTGGTGGGGAAGGATGTCGGACGGACCTGGCTGACCCAAACATATTGTGAGGGCCGTCAGGCTGAAGAAGGAGTCGTATCGGGCCTTTTTGTCCTGTGGGATTCCTGAGGCAGCAGATAGGTACTGGCAGGCCAAGCGGAGAGCAGCTACGGCGGTTGCCGAGGCAAAGACCCGGGCATGGGAAGAGTTGGATGAGGCCATGGAGAACGACTTCCTCGACGGCTTCGAAAAGGTTCTGGACCACCATCTGGCATCTGAGGAAGGGGAAGCAGGGCACTGTCAACACTGTGTATAGTGGCGATGGTGTGCTGCTGACCTCAACTTGGGATATTGTGGATCGGTGGAAGGAATACTTTGAAGACCTCCGTAATACCACCATGCACCTTCCAGTGAGGAAGCAGGGCCTGGGGACCTGGGAACAGACTCACGTATCTCCGGGGCTGAAGTTGCTGAGGTAGTCAAAAAACTCCTCGGTGGCAAGGCCCCAGGGGTGGATGAGATCCGCCCAGAGTTCCTTAAGGCTCTGGATGTTGTAGGGCTGTCGTGGTTGACTCGACTCTGCAACATCGCGTGGACATCGGGGACGGTGCCGCTGGATTGGCAGACCGGAGTGGTAGTCCCTCTTTTTAAGAAGGGGGACCGGAGGGTGTGTTCCAACTATAGGGGGATCACGCTCCTCAGCCTCCCTGGTAAGGTCTATTCAGGGGTACTGGAGAGGAGGGTCCGCCAGATAGTCGAACTTCGGATTCAGGAGGAGCAATGTGGTTTTCGTCCTGGGCATGGAACAGTGAACCAGTTCTACACCCTCAGCAGGGTCTTTGAGGGTGCATGGGAGTTTGCCCAACCAGTCCACATGTGTTTTGTGGACTTGGAGAAGGCATTCGACCGTGTCCCTCGGGGGGTCCTATGGGTCCTTCAAGAGTATGGGGTGCCGGGCCCCCTGATACACACCGTCCACTCCCTGTACGATCGGTGTCAGAGTTTGGTCCACATTGCTGGCAGTAAGTCGAACTTGTTTCCGGTGAGGGTTGGTCTCCGCCATGGCTGCCCTTTGTCAGTGATTCTGTTCATAACTTTTATGGACAGAATTTCTAGGTGCAGTCATGGTGTTGAGGGGGTCCGGCTTGGTGACCTCAGGATCGCGTCTTTGCTCTTTGCAGATGATGTGGTCCTGTTGGCGTCATCGGCCCCGTGACCTCCAATGATCACTGGATCGGTTTGTGAAGCGGCTGGGATGAAAATCAGCACCTCCAAATCCGAGGCCATGGTTTTCAAACGGAATAAGGTGGAGTGTCTTCTCCGGGTCAAGTAGGAGATCCTGCCCCAAGTGGAGGCGTTCAAATACCTTGGGGTCTTGTTCACGATTGAGGGAAGAATGGAGCAGGAGATGGACAGGTGGATTGGTGCGGTGTCCGCAGTAATGCGGACTCTGCAGCCAGCCAGTCAGTCAGTCAGTCAGTCAGTCAGTCAGTCAGCCAGCCAGTCAGTCAGTCAGTCAGTCAGTCAGTCAGTCAGTCAGTCAGTCAGTCAATCCATCAGCCAGCCAGCCAGCCAGCCAGTCAGTCAGCCAGTCAGCCAGCCACCCACCCACCTGATTCAGCTGTCTGTCAGACCTCCAGTCAGCCAGCCAGCCAGCCAGCCAGCCAGCCAGCCAGTCAGCCAGCCAGCCAGCCACCTGATTCAGCTGTATGTCAGACCTCCAGTCTGCCACTGGGTAAAGAAAGCTGCCTTTAATCTGCAGTCTAGAAGAATTCAGAGGGATTCAAATGTGCCAGGATGAAGAAAATCTCCCCTCTGAATGTGTTGTGCAGATGAAGCTGAAGGCAGCGATCTTCATCATGTGGGGGGACAAATGATCATCCAGTTGATGAATCTGGAGAGGCCAGCGGTAAGTCAGAAGCCTCAGAGAGAAAAGTGTCTCTCAGCTCTATTTGCTGCTCGTCAGCAGGGGCAGTAGAAGAGGACCAAGTCCGGCAGTTTCCAGGGGACGCACATTTACTTTCTTTTCTCTTTTCATCTGGAGAATGTCCATATATTTGACACAGACAGTCTTTAAATCAGATGATCTCCTGAGTCACAGACAAGAACACAACAACATGATTAAAGGTTTAATCAGAAGCATTTAGAAGCACCTGACTGACGGGTGATACCTTTTCTTCAGAACTCTGCCTGCCAGTATGTGGATGAAGGTTTTCTCTCCATGACAGCTGTCAAAGGTTGGACTTTACTTTTGTCTTTCAGTTTATTAAGTTCATCTGTTTTGTTCACTCTAACGTGAATATTTGATGCTCTTCCAAACTTCATGTTATCCAGCAGCTGAGTTGTCATGACAACAGATTACAACACACAGCTGAAACAAGTCTTCTATCATCATCATCATCACCAGCAGCAGTTTGATGCCTTCTACCAGTGAATCTATCAAGCTTTACTTCTGTTGTTGCCATGGTGATTTTGAAGCTGATGATTTGTTTGATTGACAGCTATAAATAAACAGTTGCATCATCTTCTGGTCTTCATTTGATTCAAAAATAAAGAACAAATGCTGGATCCTGATGGTCAACGCATGGATCCAGGCTCATTTAGAGGACTCAGACAGGAGCTGAATGTGACCTGGCAAAAGGGTTAGCAAAAGTGGCTATTGTGTCCTTCAGTTCAGATGGGTGATGCAGTGAGTCAGTCTTTCAAATGAACTCAAGCACATGTTTTGGTTGAGGGTTAGTTAATAAATTGGAGTGATATATTGTTGCCACGAGGAATATGATCATTAATATGGGCAGGAGGGTTAGGACGCAATACGTTAGCCAATGGAAGCTCCACTCTCCCAACTAAATGCTGGTTCACCTGTCTTTGTATTGATCCAGGAACCATAAGGAGATCATTGGATAAAGACCAATGAGAATTCAGGAAAGGAAGGTCAATGAATAACATTTGTCTCATTCTTGATTAACTGATTATAGTTATTACACATAAGTGATTCACTTTTTCAATTCAATTCAATCTTTATTTATATGGCACTTTTCATACACTGGGTAGCACAAAGTGCCTCACAGAGGATACAAACAACAAAGAGAAACAAGAGAATCAAGAAAAAGGACACACACACACACACACACACGCATACAACACAAATCAAACACACACACAAACAAGCTGAGACATGGTGCTGGGCACGAGACCTGAGGCGAAGGAGACGCCACCTTTGGAGGCCCACCAGGCCGAGGGAGGTCACGGTCCGTGGCCACAGGTGGTACCGCCACAAAGACCACCCTGACCCGGACAGACCGGAGGCTCCACACCAAGGCACAGAGCCCCCTAACCACCCAGGCCAGAGCTGTCCACGGGACAGCACCCCTAGTGGTAGACCGGAAACATCTCCCAGCCTGGCAGGCCCCCATGAGGAAACACCATGAGGAAACACTGGAGCTAAAAACTGAAGGACTGAAACAGTAAATGGGATAAAAGGTATAAAAGCTAAAAGCTGAGGAACTAAGAACTGAGGGAGTAAAACAGTAAAGGTATCAAGTAAAATAAGGATAAGACATAAAAAAGCATGAGAACATAAAAGAAATTAAAAATAATCAAAAAATCAATTAAAGGCCTGATTAAAAAGGTTTGTCTTGAGCCTCTTTTTAAAAATCTCAACAGTCTCTGCGGCCCTGAGGTTCTCCGGCAGGCTGTTCCACAGTCGGGGACCATAATAACTGAAGGCCGCTTCCCCGTGCGTTTTAGAGCTTACATGTGGAATGGTTAAAAGGCCGGTGCCGGAGGACCTCAGAGTACGCGAGGGTTGATAGAATAGAAGCAGGTCGGATAAATAAGTCGGGCCAAGACCATTAAGACATTTAAAAACGAATAAAAGAACCTTCAAATCGATCCTGAAACGCACGGGTAGCCAATGCAGCGATTCTAAAACCGGTGTGATGTGCTCCCGCCCTCTGGTCCTCGTCAGCACCCGTGCAGCTGAGTTTTGTAATAATTGTAGGTTAGAGATGCTCTTTTTGGGAAGACCAGAGAGCAGGGCATTACAATATCTAGACACCACAAGAGATAAAAGCGTGCATCAGCACCTCCGTGCTGGCCTGAGAGAGAAATGGGCGGACTCTGGCTATATTCTTCAGGTGGTAAAAACCTACCTTTGTTATGTTTTTGATGTGTGGGATAAAACTAAGCTCAGAGTCAAAGATCACACCCAGATTTCTTACACATTGAGATGGTTTAAAATCCTTTAATTTTGGTACAGGTTTCTCTCTCTGACCTTCAGGACCAATGACTAAGACCTCTGTTTGGTCCTGGTTGAGCTGTAGGAAGTTTTCTGCCATCCATGACTGGATATCTAGAATACAGTTAAAAAGGGCATCAACTGGCCCTGCGTCACCAGGAGCCACGGCGATGTACAGCTGCGTATCGTCAGCATAGCTGTGGAAGCTGATGCCGTGGCTCCTGGTGACATCCCCAAGAGGAAGCATGTAAAGATTAAAAAGGGTTGGACCTAAGATTGACCCTTGGGGAACGACCACAACCTCCTATCTTTAGTATTGCTGCGCCAACTGGTGGTCCTTTGGGCTGAGGATAACGGTGATCTATATGTACCTATATGTAGCTATAGCGTCATTGGCCTCCACTCCAGCCACTCCTGGTAGTTCCTCAAAAACACTGAGTTTTTAGTGGATGCACAATCTGTGGAAGCCAACACAGAAACTTCTGAAGAGCCAAAGTTCTTGCAACAAAAATATAGTCCCCAATTAGGTTGTTTTGTTATCACACGACCCCGTCCCCATTATCTTAAGAGAATATAAAAGAATGAGTGGAGACAGAAGAGAGAATGAGACGTTTTTGGCGCGTGTCGCTCTTGATTTAGTGTTTATTTTTGCAGTAAACTTAAAGGAGGCCTTTTCACTTTATGTTTGATTCCATTTAAGCTGATATTCCATTCTTGACATCTTTAAATTTACTGTATTCATGGGAGATTTATTTGGTCATTTTGCTTCTTTTTATTTCCTATTTCCCACATTTATTCATAGTTTTTATTAGATTGCAATAAATCCTATAACATTGAACAGACTGACTAAAGTCAAATGACCTGCGGTTCCCACCGATAGCCGTCATTCTGATGGGTTTTTGCTGGCTGCAGCTGAAATATTCCAATGCTCCATGTCACAGAGACAGTAAATACTAAACCCTAAAGATTCTGAAGGCATGATGTAAAATAGTAACGTATAATACAGACATTTGAAGAGACAATTAAGAGAATGCTTTCATGCTTATAAGAGTGGCCGAGGAGCCATTTAGAACTTTATAAAGATGCATTGTGTGATACCAGGAACTAATTTAACTTCAAGGCGAAGCTGCTTCTGCTTTGTCGACCATCGACTGATCTCCTGAAAGTCCACCAGCGCTTTTTAAAAACTGAATTTTTCATCTATGGAGGGAGTAGACGGCAGATGTTTCCACAGATGCTCTTCACCAGTGGTCAGTGAGTGATGCAGCAGATGAGCGGGAGTTGACTGGCTTCAACCAGCTACTGACTCAATGTCTCCAGCCCATAGTGTGGATTCTCTACGAGATCAGACAGCAGCTTCACTCCTGAATCCTGCAGCTGGTTCTGACCCAGGTCCAGTTCTCTGAGATGGGAGGGATTGGACCTCAGCGCCGAGGCCAGAGAGACACAGCTGATCTCTGATAAACTGCAGTCCCTTAATCTAAATAAAGAAGGGAAACTTTTATAAGGTTATAAGTGAAACCAGTATTCATCTGAAAGGTTAATCAAAGGCATGATCTGTAAATATTTAATTTAGTTACAGGTTAAAAAATGATAGTAATATGTAATTACCACAATTCCAACCTCAGGTTTGCACTGTTCCAAAGGAGAATATATATTGTTCTGGCCCTCACTCTTCCCAGGTTCTCCCACCTCTTTCCCTCCCATCTCATCATGGAGATCCATCTCACCTGTGGCTCATCTTTAAAGGCACAACCTGTCTTAGATGACTTCCTGTCTCCCTCACCATCTCCCTCCTCGTTGGCTGGTGTCTACCAGGCACCCTCACCTAGTTTTGTCTAATTTTGGTTACCATCTGTCGGCTTTTTCATTGTCCTTAAATCAATTTATCATGAATAAGTGGTCCCCGTGTGGCCCTCCCTCCTGAAGGAACTGGGCACAACACACACACTCAGAAAGTGTGAGGACCCTCGGATGGAATAATGGACATTTTTGAGAATGGTGTTTACCCCAGAGTTTCCAGTCGGCAGTTTGGAAAGTGGAGAAAACCACAGAGCAGCTTCACTCCTGAATCCTGCAGCTGGTTCTGACCCAGGTCCAGTTCTCTGAGATGGGAGGGATTGGACCTCAGTGCCGAGGCCAGAGAGTCACAGCTGATCTCTGATAAACTGCAGTTAATCAATCTGAAAAATGCAGGATGAGGTTATACGGTGCAGGTCTGCATGTTATCTGCGTCAGTACTAAACCTACGTTAGTTCTTAGTTGGGTCAGACCTGAATTCACGATATTACAAGGAATTTTTTTAATGTGGTGCATCACAGCAGTGTTGAGAACAGCCTCACTTCACCATCTTAGCAGCTGGTATATAGGTAGAAAAATGAAGACTGACCTGAGCCTCTCAGTTTACAGTTTGGACTCTCCAGTCCAGAACAGAGCCGCTCCACTCCTGAATCCTGCAACGTGTTGGAGCTCAGGTCCAGAACCCTCAGATGGGAGAGGTTGGACTTCAGAGCTGAGGCCACAGAATCACAGCTGGTCTCTGATAAACTGCAGCCCCATAGGCTAAAATAACAATTATTTTGAGAGAAGACAAATAAAAATCAACATGTACCAGAGCAAAACACAGCTTACAAGCAACAAACCTCTGGTCCTGCACCGGCTTATCTGCCGTATGTTCCTATTTTGGGTTCTTTCAGGGCGGTTGGACAAGATCTACGCCGTATGTAAAGTGTGTGTAGGTCAAAATACCTTCCAAGTTTGTGAGACCACATTTCTCAATAGCACTCAACTCTTGTCAGGAGTTGGGACAAAGCGACCCACTCCTGATAGCTTGTGGGCGATGCTGCAGCGACCCTGCAATCCCTACACTCTCTGGTGAAACCAAATCAAAGGTTTTAGACACTGCTGGATGCTGGAAGGGTGGCTATAGTCTGGACGCATAGTTCCCCTGACTGCACATTTCTCCAACAATGATTGGCAGCTGGTGTCACTTGTTCTCCAGATGAGAGAAGGAAAGAGAGCCCCCCCACAGTGTGTTTGATTGCCCCACTGCAAGCTCAATGCTGCCAGAAAACATTGCAGGAGCATCAATTCCCCTCAGGGCATCAACAAGGACCTCAGGAAAAGGTGCAGCTGCCACCTACTAGAGACAAGCACACTGAGCTGAGATTCAAAGCCCTCTCCTCCCAAGAGAAGAGCTTGTTTGTTGGAGGCTCTTCTGGGCGATACCTGGTGCCACAGCTCCAGCTCAGCCCGTCTCTGGAGCTTAGGTGGAGCTTAGCAAGTTTCATGGTTCTCCACCACTTCCTCTCGCTGAGGACCTTCTCAGCTGGTGGTTTCTGCTCCACCTTCCAAGTTGAGCAGGTGATACTTCTGCATTCCTGCCACCAGTGTCTCTGCAGAAAGAGTCTTCTCTACTGTTTTATATTAGATTGTAGAAAATTAGGATTTTTGGTTGATCTCTTAGATGTTGTTGACTAAGAGCAGGTTTTTCTTTAATAACATAGAAAGATTCGATGAGAAGAGCAAATGTATTATTTTATGAGCTACTTCCACTACTATTATATACACGTACTTCCATATTGTCTTAGATTGCAAGCTGCATTTATTGCATCGTTCATAGAAAGTCATATTGTGAGGAGAAAAACTCAAATAAGGTCATTTTCTTTAATGACCATTACAACAGAAGGAGGCGATGAACAAACAGATTTATCTAAAAATGTGTGAAAACTTATGGATGGAAACCTTTTTAAAATGGTTGCATTGTGTAGAATCGGTGTAGAATCAACTTGTTGACTTCTGATTTGGACTCCAATGGAAGTGAGGTGCAACAATTGTGGATGCTGAAAGCTTCAGATCTTCATGAAGGTTTCTGTGGTTGGACTGACCTGTTGCCCCTTTAAGAGGGAGGCAGGTTTGGGCTTCTGGCTGGAATGAAGCCACCTAAGATGAGAATGACTGCAGGCTTTCGGTACCAAGGTTTAACAGGGTGCTCACTTCACACTTGGGCTTTTCTCTTTTTTGGGAGGGCTTTTCTCAGTAGAGAAGGGGCATGGCACACTGCAGCAGCTTTCTCTTTGGGTTTGCTAGTTTTCCTTCTGATCTTTAAAAGACAGGAAGAACCATTTTTGATTGGTCTGAATGTTTGGGCGGTTTTGTGGCCAGCCTAAAATAAAACAAGACAAATCTACAACTGATACTTCCTTTCTAGTCATTGATGACCATCCTCACATGGGACAGATTTCCACAACCAATTTAATACTGCAAATCTGTCCTGTGTGGTCTTTTTTCTGAGAACTGTAACACTACGTTTATAACAAAGATCAAACATGTAAACAGTTATTGTCTAACTAGTTACACCTGGGAAAGTACTGGATCATCTCTGACTGACCTGAGAGTCTCCAGCTCACAGAGAGGATCCTGGAGAAAACCACAGAGCTGCTTCACTCCTGGATCCTTCAGCTGGTTCCAACTCAGGTCCAGAACCCTCAGATGGGAGGGATTGGACCTCAGGGCCGAGGCCAGAGAGTCACAGCTGATCTCTGATAATCTGCAGCGCCACAGCCTGGATAAGGAATCATGGCAAGAAATGATCTCTTATTGGAGGAAAAGTCATATTACACTTGCTCAAAATCATTATTTCATTTTATTTCATTATTTAATCAGGGCCCTTGGAGTCAGGAGAGCTCTGGCCCCCCACTGATAAACTGGGATATTACAGCAACAACATAGTTAAAAAGTATCTATAAAATTAACTTTCAATGGCTCATTTAAATTCATACTACACTTCTCTTCTCCAAAAGTCAATGGAGTTTATCTTGAAGCCTTTTATTGTTTAGTTGTTATGTCGAAGATAAAAGGAAGCTGACCTGAGAGTCTCCAGCTGACAGTTTAGACTCTCCAGTCCAGAACAGAGCAGCTTCACTGCTGGATCCTCTAGACTGATGTAGCTCAGCTCCAGAACCCTCAGATGGGAGGGATTGGACCTCAGCGCCGAGGCCAGAGAGTCACAGCTGATCTCTGATAAACTGCAGTGTGACAGCCTGGAAAAGGAATAAATGGGGCAAATAAAAACACATTTCTAAATCTGAAAATGAAGAGAAAAGCAGAAAATGTAAAGAAATTTAGAAAAGACCAACAGAGGCCTCCTGACCTGAGCGTCTCCAGTCTGCAGTTTGGATGCATCATTGCAGAAGACAGTAACTTTACTACATCTGTCCGGCTTTGGCTCCAGCTTAAGTCCAGCTCCCGTAGATGAGAAGGGTTTGACGTCATTGCTGAGGCCACAACTTCACAATGACTCGTTGAAAGAAAACTACCAGCCAGTCTGTTGTGTATGAAACAAAAATAGTGAGTCAAACTTTGGGATTTCTAATCAACTTATCTGAGAATCTACCTCAACACAAATGTAGCTCATTTCCTGGAAAAGCTAAATTCAACACCGTAGAGCAACAGTTTGAACGACCATCAGATCTGAAATGCAACTGAATTATTCTCAACATTTGTCTTATTTTAGAACAGCTCATAATTACTCAATATTTAAAATGATTATAGCAAATGGTTTAAAGAAACGTGCATCTTTTTATCTGTCTATCGGCTCTTTGGATATTTTGCATTTCATCCAATTTGTACGATCGTGCGCCAAGTCTTAATTCAGCGATCCGATCGATGACATCAGAGTCTCTGGTTGCATCGATTGCCCTCAGCTTCTGTTATATCTGCCTGTTTCCCTTCAAATCATTTTCACTGCACCTTTCGTTGCTAGTGATGAAGTTGCCACCTAACGGGTGTGGAAAGGCTCAAACAACTTTGTGGGTCACATAAAGGCTCCAAACGGAACCGCCACAAAGACCTAAAACACCCATTTAAACCAACGAGGCCGGCTGTTTTTACGTTGAACAAATGAAGCAAAATAGTCACGTGTCATTAGTTAAAATGTGTTTTTCTGTTGTTTGAATACGATGTATACAAACAAACAAAAGTTATTTAATGACATGACAGTAATTTCATGATAGTCAGTTAACTTGTGGCTCCTATTATTCCTGCCTTATGTTGGTTTGTCTGGATTGACCTTTGAACTTATATCCAGCCAGTGTTGAACATTTCTGGATGAATTGTTGTTTTTAATTTATGGACGCTGCAATGGAGATAAAGAATTGAAGGAATGACCACTGGAGGGGGTATTGCTACCTGACATGATCCACTCGCTTGATTTAAACGCTGATGTCCGGCCCCAAAAATCTTTACTTACACGGCCTTCCTGCAGTTCCTCACAGCTGGAATCAGGCGACGTCGTCCCTCCTCTGAGGTGTTGTACTGCTGCAGGTTCAGCTCATCCAGAACCTCCTCTGACATCTGCAGCAGGTAGGCCAGAGCTGAACAGTGGATCTCTGACAGTTCCCTCTCTGATTTCTTCTCTGACTTCAGGAACTCTTGGATCTCCTGATGGACTGACTGATCCTTCATCTCCATCAGACAGTGGAAGATGTTGATGCTTCTGTCTGGGGAGATTCCACCACTGTTCACCTTCTTCAGCTTGTTGAGGACCTTCTGGATGGTTTTTGGGTGGCTGTTCCTCTGATCCAACAGTCCACCCAAGATCCTCTGATTGGACTCCAGAGAGAGACCATGAAGGAAGCGAACAAACAAGTCCAGGTGGCCATTTTCACTTTTGAGAGATTTCATTAGTGCTCTCCTGAGGAAGTCATCAAGAGATGTGAGTGGATCGTTATTATACAACCCAGCAAACCAGGAAAAGTCCTTTGGTTCAGAATATTCTAGGAACGGACCTATAACCGCTGCGTCTTTCCTGGTGTAATGGTGGAACATGTAGACGGCAGCCAGAAACTCCTGAATGCTCAGATGAACAAAGCAGTAGACTGATTTCTGGAAGATCACACTCTCTCTCTTGAAGATCTCTGTACAAACTCCTGAGTACACCGACACCTCGGAGACGTCCAGTCCACATCGCTCCAGGTCTTCTGAGTAGAACATGATGTTTCCTTTCTCCAGATGTTCAAACGCCAGCCGACCCAACTTCAGAAGGAGTTCTTTGTCAGCCTCAGTCAGTTCCTCTGGTCTCTGCTCTCCTCCATACTTCTGCTTCTTCCTCTTTATCTGAACCCTCAGGAAGTGTGAGTAGAGGTCAGTCAGGGTTTGGGGCAGCTCTCCTCTCTGGTCTCTGGTCATCATGTCCTCCAGAACTATAGCAGTGATCCAGCAGAAAACTGGGATCAGACACATGATGTGGAGGCTCCTGGAGGCCTTGATGTGTGAGATGATTCTCTTGGACAGATCTTCATCACTGAACCTCCTCCTGAAGTACTCCTCCTTCTGGGAGTCAGTGAAGCCTCGTACTTCTGTGATCCTGTCAACACACGAGGGAGGAATCTGATAGGCTGCTGCAGGTCTGGAGGTGATCCAGATGAGAGCTGAGGGAAGCAGGTTCCCCTGGATGAGGCTCACCAGGAGCACCTCAACGGACGATACTTGTGTGACATCAGAGATGAGCTGATGCTTGTTGAAACCCAGTGAAAATCTGCTTTCATCCAGGCCATCAAAGATGAACAGAAGTTTCCAGACAGTCAGATCTTCTGCTCTGATCTTCTGTAATGTTGGATGGAAAACATGAAGCAGTGAGAGAAGACTGTGCTGCTCATCTCTGATCAAGTTCAGCTCCCTGCATGAGAGCGGAAGCACCAGACTGATGTCTTGGTTCTCCAAACCTTCTGCCCAGTCCAGACTGAACTTCTGCACTGAGAAGGTTTTTCCAACGCCGGCGACACCGTTGGTCAGAACCACTCTGATGTGTCTCTGTTGCTCAGATAAGACTTTGAAGATGTCCTGGCACTTGATTGGAGTGTCCTGGATGTTCTTCTTGGAGGTTCTCTCAAGCTGTCTCACCTCATGTTGTGTGTCCACCCCCTCACTTTGTCCCTCAGTGATGTAGAGCTCAGTGTAGATCTTGTTCAGCAGGGTTCCACTTCCTGCTTCATGAGTTCCTTCAGTCACATGCTCACATCTTCTCTTCAGACTGATCTTATGACCTTCTATCACCTCCTGCAGTTCACCACCCTCTAAAACAAACAATCTTTTAAATCCTTTTACAATTGTCATCTACAGCAGTAACACAGATGTCCTCAACTGGAAAATATTCTGTCATGTTTGAATGATAGAAGCAACAGTCGGGTAATGACCCATCTTACTGTCAGTTTTAAATGTTATGTCTTCTTATGTAGACCTATTCTTTTATTTCATTGGGTTTCAATGTAATTTAGTCTATAACAACCATTTCCATGTCTCCCAAGAGTTTGCTTGGACTAAACAGCTGGTAAAAGCTGGATGATATTTAGAAAAACACATCAAACCTTCTCCAAACACATCATACTCAGCAGACCCATTGTCCTGTAAAGGTCACCTGCCTTCAGCTCTTTAACACTTTCCAGAACTAAATGACTAAATGTTGCTAAATACTGTCTAAGCATTTAGGAAGGTCTTCAGAGGGTCCAGGGGTTCCAGTGGAACCAAACAAGTGCTCTCTGGAGCTTCTCTTGCACATTGTAAATACACAAGTTGTTCCTTTATTCCGACCCAAAAGTATCTTATAAATACAAATGTACGAGCTTACGTGAGACGCTGTTGTTCAGGTCGGCGGTCTGCAGTTCAGTTCTCCGTTTCTTTTCACCCTCGGGACAGGAGGAATCTCCAATGGAAGCAGACCGTTTCTGATAGCTGTCAAAAATGGGAATAGTGGTTATACATGTCTACTGGGCGTTAGCAACGCCTAAGAAAGGCTGCGTTCACTTCTACTTTCAGTTTGCTCTGACAGTTGAAGATTGAATGAACACTGAGCAAAAAATATAAAGTTATTTACATTCTAACAAGCTCGTTTAGTTGGAGAAAAGTGTATTTGATCTAAGTGTTTAGTGGCTTTTCTTCATTGTGAATTTATGTTAAAAATAAAAGTGCCAAATCAGGAATATAAACTCATAGAATAGAACAAAAGTTCTCCATTTATGCTCCAAATACAGTAGTCTGGTCTCTGAAACTGATCATTAAATAGCACAGAGGTCACGCGTATTCAAAAGCTTATTTCAACCATTTAGAAATGACTGATATTGTTGTCTATGGGTTTATTAGAACCAGGAGCCTATAAATAGACTTTTTAATGAATTTTCATGACATGTGGTGGAGCAGTGTGGCAGAACAAGCTGCACAGACCTGCCATGTCTTACCCATCCGTATCTAAATGGAGAGCTGTAGCACTCTGCAATGATGGATATTGTTGGGAAACTTTAAAATATATGCCTAGGAATTTTTGTGAGATGATGTTAACCCATGTAGGAGAAATGACCAGTTAAAAACACAAGCAATTTTCAGTTTTAAAAGATTTACCACACTAAAATTAACATGGGAGTTAATGGGAGCGAACACCTGACATGTTGGTGCACCGTTTCATTTTAAGGACCTGATGAATTTCATTTTTCACGATAGTAGAGGCTAATACCCACAAAATGATGTTTTGTATGGTTGTGAAATGTTCTAAGGCAGAGTTGTGTGGTTCAGAAAACCTTACTTTAAAGGTGAGCCTTGAGGTCCAATACCGAAGTTTAAAGGGTGCTCTTTGGAGTGGTCACTCTTCAGGGACACACAGCTGGGCACTGTGGACTCTGCTCTGTCCTCGTCCATCCTGAGGAAACATCAGAAATAGTGATGAGACTGTGATGAAGGTAAATAATCTGTAGAGGTTGGAGTTAAATAATCCCAATTCACTGCATTTTTATCAAACAGGAACATTTCTAATCCATTCTGGATAACAACTGAATCAATAAATCAATGATGTCTCTGTATCATTTTCATGTTTTCAGAGTTTAAGCTGCTTTTTTTAACTGTTCCCTGCAGTGAGAAAAGAACTGGCACCTTTTCCAGCCCCTCATCCTGCAGCACTGAATGTGCTCTAAAGTTCTTTCCAGAGCAAACGTCTCTGCACTTGCAGCAACATGTTGTAGTCATGGATCCGTGAGGAGAACCGGATACAGGAAACGCCCCCACTTTGATCCCAAAACCCAACTGGTGGCCAACGGTGGTCCGGCAACGACGGGGACGCTGGTCCATCGGGCCCACAACACTGGTTTTCCACAGGCCAACATGGTGAAAGGACTGTCTTCAGCTCAGCCACTAAATTATCTGGTGCTACATAAACATGCTAGTCAGGACTTTTTAACTTCCCTCCTTTGTTCCCCTCTTCAATTATTTCTATGATCCAAGTCCTCAAAGATCACTGCTCTATTTAAAATAGATGAAAGAAATGACACCCACTCCTGCATTTCTTTCACAGTGGTTCCACAACATAGAACAATAAACCACTGTGAGAAAACGTGCAACATGAACCCAAAATCCTGTTGGTGTCCTGTGATCCTGTGTTGATTTAGTTATTTAGTTTATTGTCTTAAATTGGTCCGGCTGAGAGATGCTAACTTGCACACGATTAGATGTTGTTTGACAGGTAATACCAAAATATCCAGCTGTGACCTGGACTGTTGAACAACTCTAATAACTCTAAGAGCTTTTCACCTGTCACAAAAAAGTTTTAAAATGTTGTTAATACCTGTTAAGACTCTAACAAAGTTAACAGCACAATACTCACTTTACACTCACCTTGTCGCTCTTCCTGCTTCGTCTGAACAGAATACTTTCACTTTTAAAACCTAATCAGCAGATTTATGGTGTATATATTACTACCATAAAAGCGTTCTGGGAGGGTTTAAAGTTCAAAGTTCTTTTAGGATCAGTAGCAAAGAGCAGAAAAATAAACTAAACTTCACTTAGAAAGACTATTCAACTATAACTAAAGCCAGACTATAAGAAAGTTAAATAAGACCTCTTCATTTATAATGTATAACGTTGTTTTGTGCTAAAACTAAATATAAGTCTTGTTGAATTTTCTTAAGCCAAGAATTCTTCAGCTCTATGCAGCTCTTCAATAGTAACAAAACTGTTTTCTAATCTTGATTTTATCTCCAAACACAACTGTCAATTCTTTTCAATAATGCTCTTCGTTTCCACTCACCTTGTCGGTCTTCAGTCTTCCTGCTTAGTCTGAACGGAAAACTTTTACCTTTCCTTTTTCCTCTGTTAATGAACAACTTCATGGCTGTGATTAATATTCCACTACAATAAAAGCATTCTGGGAGGGTTCAAGGGTTGTTTTGCTATTTTAATGCCATAAATATGTTTTTGCATTTAAATTAAAACTGACTAACTTAGTTAAATAAATAAATAAGATTTATGATTCTTGACAGATTTGAAAGACTTGTAAAAGCAGCAGATTTCTGCAGCCCTGGAGTCCAGGAGGAGCAGCAGAGGTCAGAATGTGTCGGAGCGCGTTTAACTATTGTCTGCAGTTCCACGCGTGTCCACCTGGTGGCGGTAAAGCATCACATGATATTTCTCCTTTTTGGAACTTCTTCAGCTGCGTTGAGCTTTAAATCTTCACCTGTCGCTCCCTTTAAACTCTAAACTTTGCGGTTCTGTGTGTAGTTTGTTGGTTTAAATATTTTTGATGAATTCTGATGAGTGAAACTGTCAATGACCAATAGAAAGTTCATCCATTTTTCTACTGCGTTCCAGTTCTGTGAGCTGTTTTGCTTTTTCTGTGGACCAGATGTTCCAGGCAGGTTCCATCATCGGACACAGACGGAGACAGGTCACGTGACAACAGTCAGCCTTTAGTTCTTTATTACAGGAGGATCTGGTTTATATACAGACACGTATCTGCAAAATACTAAAAAGTATATGAACCCAAAGTACTAAAAAGTCTACATCCACGCACACGCGTGTATTAAGTGTTTTTACACACGTGTGCGCGTTATTGTCTGGACCTCGCCATCCCTTTGGGGAGGATCATCTCATTCTTCAGCTTTGAACTGTCAGAGTTCAAAGGTTTCATCCTTCCACAAGACCAGAAAACTTCCGCCCAACCTTCTGACCTCTAGTGTCGTATTTTCATCTCTTCAAAAATTATCATGTTGAACATTTTGTCTTCCAAATGAAAAAGAAAAAAAAATTCTTCCCATCTGAAATTCGGGGCGAGACAATCCGAAAAAGGCAACTATCTCCAAATCTGAGCTTTCTGAGCGACTGATGTGAAGCTGGTGAAACCAGTTTGACGACCATTGTGAAACCAGGAGCAGTGTAAATGAGGGGGGGGGGCAGTGAGTGGATGCTGCATTCATCAAACACACAATAGTCAGAAGAGAAGAAGGAAGAACAGAAGCCCGTGTTCCTCAGTGTTGGTGTGGAGACGCCTGTTTGGAGGAGCAGGAAGCAGGCTGGACTCTTCCAGCTGGCTTTAATGCCACTTCTCTTCTGAGAACCTCCCAGCAGCTTTCTCTCCACCATCTTTTTATGCTGAACGTTTTTGATCATTTCAGGTCAGATGTTCTTGGACTGAGGTTAAAAATGTTTGTTCTTGTGCTCGGAGCGAACCGACGATCCTCCAAAGTCAGGCATCCTAAAGGTGGATGTTTTCTGAGGCGTGGAGGCTTTAAAGTGGCGCTTTTACCCACTTGTCCTCGTTCTGTTGGAAACTTGATCCAAAAACCTTTTCTGGAGCTTCATGTTCTGCTTTTTTGAAGGAATGAAATGGTTTCATCAGCGCTGCCGGGGGCTGAGCAGACTTCATAAATCTGAAGCTCTGAGATCCTTTAAAGATCTCCTGGAATCAGCAGATGGGGGTTTGATCCAAAACTGTAAGAATCAGTCAAGCTATCAAATCTTGACTCAGTCCAAGCGTGAACCAGTCCATCCAGAGCTGATTATGGCTCAGCCAGGAGGAAAGCACGGCCTGGGGGGGTTCATATGGAGCAGGCACACTCTGGCTCTATTGCTACTGAAAACAGCCCTTCAGCACAGCAGCCTGGAATACAGTTCTGGAGAACACCTGTTCCCAACAGAACCTGTTTAAAACGGGACCAGTAAAGATGCCCGGCGTGACCACGACCACGGGGAGAGAGGGGGGGGGCAGAGACAGGCGGTAACGCCGCTGCCCACCGATTCACCTGGAAACAACAAAAACCCCAGCAGCTTGGACCCAATATGGCAGCGTGTTCCTCAGAAACGCTCCTCAAACTCTCCCCACAGCTTCATTGCTAAACAGGATTTGGGTTTTTTGTCCGTGCTAAATGGAAAGTGTTTGTCCTTTGGTGGTCCAACAGGACCACGATTTGGATGGATGGATGATTTGATGTTATTGAGAATAAAAACAGCTGAAAATGGAAGCGGAGATGTTTCAGAGCACCAGAGTTCAGAAAGAGTTTCTAATCAAACACCGCCTGTTGGGAATGATGAATGGATGGATTTTTATTTAATTTAGACTAATTTAGACTAATTTTAACATCCTTTATGCCAGTTCCATAGAGCGTGCGCGCACACACACTAGCAAAGATGATATCCAAACAGCCAAATAAATGGGAGTCAAAAGAAATCATTTAAAGCTCATATGTCAGAGTCAAGGTCGAGGGTTTTCTATGGCCCCCGGGATGATATTGATTTATTATTAGAACCGGCCCGCAGGCCGCAGATGTTTTACACAGGCCAATACTACATTTCCCACAATGCAACGGTGACAGTCTGAGCAGGAGGTGGCTTCATTTCATTATTTATCAGTAGTCATTAGCATAACAGCAAAAGTTAACGTTCAGATCCCCATAAAATGGCAAAAGGGAAGGTGGACACTGAGAACCGGGGGTTCAAACAAGGTGGGAGTGGGAGCACATGTTCACGGAGGCAGCTGGGAAACCTGGGTGTCTTCTGAGTGGAGAAAGGGTGGCGGTAATGAAAGAATATCATCTGAGACGCCATCATGAAGCTAAACACAGCCGATCTGTCTCTGAGCTTTGTCCTCCACACGCTTTTTGGTGGCCTCCAGCTCCCTCTGGAAAAACTCTGACGCGGCAAATTGTTCAAAGGGCATTCTGGGGTCAGAGAGTCCCTCAGCAGCATAAGTCTGATGCACCTTCCTTGAGCAGTAGAAGTAGCGAACAGGACCCTGCTGATAGAAAAAGTGGATGGAAGATCCACCCGTCCCATACGGAGACTTGGGCTGTCCACAGGCCAGACAGGGTTTCGTCTGTCTCATCTTCTGCTCTGGTCGCTGCTGCTGCTGCTCCATCTCTAGAATGCCCTGCACAATTTTTTCAATGGAATCCTGCGTCAGAGGCGTGGGAGGAGTGACAACAGCCGTCTCCATGGTGACTACAGGAACGCTGGTTGTTTTGCTCCCCTCTGTCAAGGAGTACCACAGCTGTTGAGTCTCCAGGAGCTTCTCTGGGCTGGTGTTCAGAGAAGAACTGGTGTTCAACAGCTTTGCCAGATGCTTCACATAGCGGAATATGTGAAACCTGGTTGTGGGCGGAGCGAGCTGTTCGGATCGGCCGCAGACCGATGGACCATGTCTGCGTAGTCTGGATCCACAAGCCTCAGGATGTCCTTGTCCCCATGATGATACTGCAGCAAACTATCAATAGCGTCTTTCATGGGAAGAGTCCAGCGTGTGTGGTCCAAGACAAACACTCCACCACCAGTCTTCATGGGTCCAGTGCGGGCGCTCCTCGGCGAGGACTTCAGCGGCAGGGGCAAAGCTCCAGAGACGTCTGGAACACAAACAAAGCAATAATGCATCCTTAGTAACTCATATTATCGCGATATGGGCTATTGAGAAAACACATTAATATCCATCCCTTAATAACAGAAAGTGTAATATTTAACACATCAAAAGATTGAGATACACTGACCACACCTAACTAAATCTATTTATTTTCAATCATTCGAAGGCCTTAATTCCAACATGCCGCTCTGAAAAACCCGATTATCGTTGACCCGCCCACTGATCTTTCAGGATCCTGGTCATCCTCTGCTGGAATCTCCTTTACACGTCCAGCAGCAGAGAGATGGAAGCTGACAGGTGGCGCAGGGGGAAGCGACGGCACAGCAGTCGCTGTTGCCCAGCTGGAGGAAGGTGTTGCCCAGGAGCATCGTCTGGAGCGGGAGGGGGCACGAGAGCCGAAGGCCGATCCCTCTTCTGCATTTTGTGTTTGTCCCAGTCCAGAGGGAGCGGACGGCAGCCCGGTTCTCTGGACTCCAGCCCAAACCTTTCTCCAGTGTCTCTGTCAGAGAGGTGAACGCAGGGCACTTGTCTTGTCCCGTCACTGCCATGGAAGCAGAGTTCAACTCCCACATTGAGGCAGGGTCAAAGACAGCAGGGAGGACGGCGCCGGGCTTCTTCATGTCTACCGGTCGCTGAAAGTTCCACCGCACAACGCCGGTCATGGCCTGGGCCCGGAACAGTTCAGGGGAGACCTGCGTACCCGTGACCCACTGGGCCTGCTGGAAATGGTAGCCCTCCTGCTGAGATGTACCACGGACAGGGATCCAGACGGGGACTTTGGCACCTTCGCCCGCTACGTGGTTTAGCTGAAGGGTCCCTCCGTCCCTGTCCATTATCCCCTCAGACAGTTCTGGGTCACTGAGGCAACCACGGAGGATGTGAACCCTCTGAACGCGCCACGTCTTCAGCATGGATAGGTTAGGGTTAGCATGGAGCATTTTTCAGTTTGAATGACGGCAAACAAGAAGATGGCTGATCTCACCTGTCCATCCAGTGGTAGCCGGCCTTTCCACCCCAGCGTGGCTGTACCTCTGGGCCATTCCTTGCTACATCATCGATGCAGGGACCTTTCTGTCTCAGCCTGAACCATCACCCAGGACACAATGAGCCAGTTCTCATTCATCACTGCCAAACTGGACATGGCTCCAGATGCCAGTGTCACCTTCCTCGCCATCTTCCTCGTGTGGTCCGACCTGAAAACCTGCCCCAACGTGCCCTGAGGAGCTTGGTCAGAGACGGCTGTTGACGCTTGAACTCATCCAGCAGGCAGTCAGTCAGGTAGAATCCGGACACAGACACCCCACCCCAACCTTCTTGGTCCTCGTATGGCCCGAAAGCACGTGGCCGATCTTCCATCCTCACGTACTGGCCGATGGTTCTCTGTCCGTACGCCCCAGCCTCGGCCTCCCTGACGTTCTGTACGGCGTGCAGATATGCCAGGTGAGCTCGTTCATACTTGAGGTGCATGAGCTCATTCACCTGGTTCGCCATATCGGTCGGTGACTTGCCAGAACGCCGCAGTTCATCCATTACCGACTTGCACGCAGCCTTCTTGTAAGTCAGGAATGCAGGCAAAAGGTTAGTAAAGCGCACGGGCAGCTTCTCCACCCATGGAGGGTTGTCAGGACCAGTTCCTGCGACAGGCCTTGCAGCAGAGTCGCGAGGAAAAGATCAAATACTGGCCACGGACGCTGACGATCACTGGAGGTCTGCCCACGCCTGCAGAGACCACCTGAGGACGAGGACAGCTATGGAGGCACGGCAGGATGTCATTGTTCCTCAACCTGACCATGATGTGGCTCTCTGGCTTCCAAATGAAAAATGGATGGAGCTGAAAAAAGTTGGGGGACGGGAGCTCAGCCACCATGTCCAGTAGCTCCGGCTGAGGAGGAAGACGCCAAAGAGAAATTGCGTTCCCAGGGTTATGCACTGGTCGGGACCCAGGCCACAACCCAAGTTGTTGAAGCTCCGTCCTCATCCACAGCTTTTGATGTTGTGAGCAGATCCACTTGCTCATGTCGTGGTCAGGGACAGGCATGGGAACAGGAGCTATGGGAACTAGGATAAAGTAAAGAAGACAGTTGAACAACATAAAGTTCTCATTACTGAAGAGACAATTTCAGTGCCCCCGCCCTCACATGATATAAACACACGATACAAGGAAACAAACACGCGCCTCGGACACTTGGTTTCATTCCAGAGCTCACACGTCAGATTTTTTCCATGTCAGTGACAAAGAATCGTGTCAATTTGAATCACCCCGGGACACTTTATTATTGTTCAACACCCCACGGAATGGGGGAAATGTACATGGTTTAACATCCCACTCTTTTGGTCTTGGGTAGAGTCCGTCAAAGGAGGCACTCTGCCGTCAGAGGTCTGTGCCGTGCAAGAGTCAGGTCCTGAAAACAAGTGCAGACTTGCTATTAAGAAATTACAGTCACTTCACCTGATGACAACATGGAAAGAACAGTCAGCTGTACATTACAGAGACATCAGGTTGTTCATCA
>NW_026621896.1:0-101280 GCF_003711565.1 Takifugu flavidus | reverse complement strand
AAATAAAGAAGGGAAACTTTTATAAGGTTATAAGTGAAACCAGTATTAATCTGAAAGGTTAATCAAAGGCATGATCTGTAAATATTTAATTTAGTTACAGGTTAAAAAATGATAGTAATATGTAATTACCACAATTCCAACCTCTCAGGTTTGCACTGTTCCAAGGAGAATATATATTGTTCTGGCCCTCACTCTTCCCAGGTTCTCCCACCTCTTTCCCTCCCATCTCATCATGGAGATCCATCTCACCTGTGGCTCATCTTTAAAGGCACAACCTGTCTTAGATGACTTCCTGTCTCCCTCACCATCTCCCTCCTCGTTGGCTGGTGTCTACCAGGCACCCTCACCTAGTTTTGTCTAATTTTGGTTACCATCTGTCGGCTTTTTCATTGTCCTTAAATCAATTTATCATGAATAAGTGGTCCCCGTGTGGCCCTCCCTCCTGAAGGAACTGGGCACAACACACACACTCAGAAAGTGTGAGGACCCTCGGATGGAATAATGGACATTTTTGAGAATGGTGTTTACCTCAGAGTTTCCAGTCGGCAGTTTGGAAAGTGGAGAAAACCACAGAGCAGCTTCACTCCTGAATCCTCAGCTGGTTCCCACTCAGGTCCAGTTCTCTGAGATGGGAGGGATTGGACCTCAGCGCCGAGGCCAGAGAGCCACAGCTGATCTCTGATAAGCTGCAGCACTCTAATCTGAAAAATGCAGGATGAGGTTATACGGTGCAGGTCTGCATGTTATCTGCGTCAGTACTAAACCTACGTTAGTTCTTAGTTGGGTCAGACCTGAATTCACGATATTACAAGGAATTTTTTTAATGTGGTGCATCACAGCAGTGTTGAGAACAGCCTCACTTCACCATCTTAGCAGCTGGTATATAGGTAGAAAAATGAAGACTGACCTGAGCCTCTCCAGTTTACAGTTTGGACTCTCCAGTCCAGAACAGAGCCGCTTCACTCCTGAATCCTGCAACTTGTTGTGGCTCAGGTCCAGAACCCTCAGATGGGAGAGGTTGGACTTCAGAGCTGAGGCCACAGAATCACAGCTGGTCTCTGATAACCTGCAGCCTCTTAGTCTAAAATAACAATTATTTTGAGAGAAGACAAATAAAAATCAACATGTACAAAACACAGCTTACAAGCAACAAACCTCTCGTCCTGCACCGGCTTATCTGCCGTATGTTCCTATTTTGGGTTCTTTCAGGGCGGTTGGACAAGATCTACACCGTATGTAAAGTGTGTGTAGGTCAAAATACCTTCCAAGTTTGTGAGACCACATTTCTCAATAGCACTCAACTCTTGTCAGGAGTTGGGACAAAGCGACCCACTCCTGATAGCTTGTGGGCGATGCTGCAGCGACCCTGCAATCCCTACACTCTCTGGTGAAACCAAATCAAAGGTTTTAGACACTGCTGGATGCTGGAAGGGTGGCTATAGTCTGGACGCATCGTTCCCCTGACTGCACATTTCTCCAACAATGATTGGCAGCTGGTGTCACTTGTTCTCCAGATGAGAGAAGGAAAGAGAGCCCCCCACAGTGTGTTTGATTGCCCCACTGCAAGCTCAATGCTGCCAGAAAACATTGCAGGAGCATCAATTCCCCTCAGGGCATCAACAAGGACCTCAGGAAAAGGTGCAGCTGCCACCTACTAGAGACAAGCACACTGAGCTGAGATTCAAAGCCCTCTCCTCCCAAGAGAAGAGCTTGTTTGTTGGAGGCTCTTCTGGGCGATACCTGGTGCCACAGCTCCAGCTCAGCCCGTCTCTGGAGCTGAGGTGGAGCTTAGCAAGTTTCATGGTTCTCCACCACTTCCTCTCGCTGAGGACCTTCTCAGCTGGTGGTTTCTGCTCCACCTTCCAAGTTGAGCAGGTGATACTTCTGCATTCCTGCCACCAGTGTCTCTGCAGAAAGAGTCTTCTCTACTGTTTTATATTAGATTGTAGAAAATTAGGATTTTTGGTTGATGTCTGAGATGTTGTTGACTAAGAGCAGGTTTTTCTTTAATACCATAGAAAGATTCGATGAGAAGAGCAAATGTATTATTTTATGAGCTACTTCCACTACTATTATATACACATACTTCCATATTGTCTTAGATTGCAAGCTGCATTTATTGCATCGTTCATAGAAAGTCATATTTGTGAGGAGAAAAACTCCAATAAGGTCATTTTCTTTAATGATCATTACAAAAGAAGGAGGCGATGAACAAACAGATTTATATAAAATGTTGAAAACTTATGGATGGAAACCTTTTTAAAATGGTTGCATTGTGTAGAATCGGTGTAGAATCAACTTGTTGACTTCTGATTTGGACTCCAATGGAAGTGAGGTGCAACAATTGTGGATGCTGAAAGCTTCAGATCTTCATGAAGGTTTCTGTGGTTGGACTGACCTGCTGCCCCTTTAAGAGGGAGGCAGGTTTGGGCTTCTGGCTGGAATGAAGCCACCTAAGATGAGAATGACTGCAGGCTTTCGGTACCAAGGTTTAACAGGGTGCTCACTTCACACTTGGGCTTTTCTCTTTTTTGGGATGGCTTTTCTCAGTAGAGAAGGGGCATGGCACACTGCAGCAGCTTTCTTTGGGGTTTTCTAGTTTTCCTTCTGATCTTTAAAAGACAGGAAGAACCATTTTTGATTGGTCTGAATGTTTGGGCGGTTTTGTGGCCAGCCTAAAATAAAACAAGACAAATCTACAACTGATACTTCCTTTCTAGTCATTGATGACCATCCTCACATGGGACAGATTTCCACAACCAATTTAATACTGCAAATCTGTCCTGTGTGGTCTTTTTTCTGAGAACTGTAACACTACGTTTATAACAAAGATCAAACATGGAAACATTATTGTCTAACTAGTTACACCTGGAAAAGTACTGGATCATCTCTGACTGACCTGAGAGTCTCCAGCTCACAGAGAGGATCCTGGAGAGCACCACAGAGCAGCTTCACTCCTGGATCCTTCAGCTGGTTCCAACTCAGCTCCAGAACCCTCAGATGGGAGGGATTGGACCTCAGCGCCGAGGCCAGAGAGTCACAGCTGATCTCTGATAAACTGCAGTGTGACAGCCTGGAAAAGGAATAAATGGGGCAAATAAACACATTTCTAAATCTGAAAATGAAGAGAAAAGCAGAAAATGTAAAGAAATTTAGAAAAGACCAACAGAGGCCTCCTGACCTGAGCGTCTCCAGTCTGCAGTTTGGATGCATCATTGCAGAAGACAGTAACTTTATCTGTCATCTCAGCTGTCAGGTTTTGGTTCCAGCTTAAGCTCAGCTCCCGTAGATGAGAAGGGTTTGACGTCATTGCTGAGGCCACAACTTCCCAATGACTCGTTGAAAGAAAACTACCAGACAGTCTGTTGTGTATGAAACAAAAATAGTGAGTCAAACTTTGGGATTTCTAATCAACTTATCTGAGAATCTACCTCAACACAAATGTAGCTCATTTCCTGGAAAAGCTAAATTCAACACCGTAGAGCAACAGTTTGAACGACCATCAGATCTGAAATGCAACTGAATTATTCTCAACATTATTCTCATCTTATTTTAGAACAGCTCATAATTACTCAATATTTAAAATGATTATAGCAAATGGTTTAAAGAAACGTGCATCTTTTTATCTGTCTATCGGCTCTTTGGATATTTTGCATTTCATCCAATTTGTACGATGGTGCGTCAAGTCTTAATTCAGCGATCCGATCGATGACATCAGAGTCTCTGGTTGCATCGATTGCCCTCAGCTTCTGTTATATCTGCCTGTTTCCCTTCAAATCATTTTCACTGCACCTTTTGTTGCTAGTGATGAAGTTGCCACCTAACGGGTGTGGAAAGGGTCAAACAACTTTGTGGGTCACATAAAGGCTCCAAACGGAACCGCCACACAAGACCTAAAACACCCATTTAAACCAACGAGGCCGGCTGTTTTTACGTTGAACAAATGAAGCAAAATAGTCACGTGTCATTAGTTAAAATGTGTTTTTTCTGTCGTTTGAATACGATGTATACAAACAAACAAAAGTTATTTAATGACATGACAGTAATTTCATGATAGTCAGTTAACTTGTGGCTCCTATTATTCCTGCCTTATGTTGGTTTGTCTGGATTGACCTTTGAACTTATATCCAGCCAGTGTTGAACATTTCTGGATGAATTGTTGTTGTTTTTAATTTATGGACGCTGCAATGGAGATAAAGAATTGAAGGAATGACCACTGGAGGGGGTATTGCTACCTGACATGATCCACTCGCTTGATTTAAACGCCGATGTCCGGCCCTAAAAATCTTTACTTACACGGCCTTCCTGCAGTTCCTCACAGCTGGAATCAGGCGACGTCGTCCCTCATCTGAGGTGTTGTACTGCTGCAGGTTCAGCTCATCCAGAACCTCCTCTGACATCTGCAGCAGGTAGGCCAGAGCTGAACAGTGGATCTCTGACAGTCCCCTCTTTGATTTCTCCCTGACTTCAGGAACTCTTGGATCTCCTGATGGACTGACTGATCCTTCATCTCCATCAGACAGTGGAAGATGTTGATGCTTCTGTCTGGGGAGATTCCATCACTGTTCTCCTCCTTCAGGTTGTTGAGGACCTTCTGGATGGTTTTTGGGTGGCTGTTCCTCTGATCCAACAGTCCACCCAAGATCCTCTGATTGGACTCCAGAGAGAGACCATGAAGGAAGCGAACAAACAAGTCCAGGTGGCCATTTTCACTTTTGAGAGATTTCATTAGTGCTCTCCTGAGGAAGTCATCAAGAGATTTGACTGGTTCAGAATATTTTAGGAACTGACTTATAACCACTGTGTCTTTCCTGGTGTAACGGTGGAACATGTAGACGGCAGCCAGAAACTCCTGAACGCTCAGATGAACAAAGCAGTAGACTGATTTCTGGAAGATCACACTCTCTCTCTTGAAGATCTCTGTACAAACTCCTGAGTACACCGACACCTCGGAGACGTCCAGTCCACATCGCTCCAGGTCTTCTGAGTAGAACATGATGTTTCCTTTCTCCAGATGTTCAAACGCCAGCCGACCCAACTTCAGAAGGAGTTTTTTGTCAGCCTTAGTCAGTTTCCCTGGTCTCTGCTTTCCTCCATACTTCTGCTTCTTCCTCTTTATCTGAACCATCAGGAAGTGTGAGTAGAGGTCAGTCAGGGTTTGGGGCAGCTCTCCTCTCTGGTCTCTGGTCATCATGTCCTCCAGAACTATAGCAGTGATCCAGCAGAAAACTGGGATCAGACACATGATGTGGAGGCTCCTGGAGGCCTTGATGTGTGAGATGATTCTCTTGGACAGATCTTCATCACTGAACCTCCTCCTGAAGTACTCCTCCTTCTGGGAGTCAGTGAAGCCTCGTACTTCTGTGATCCTGTCAACACACGAGGGAGGAATCTGATAGGCTGCTGCAGGTCTGGAGGTGATCCAGATGAGAGCTGAGGGAAGCAGGTTCCCCTGGATGAGGTTCACCAGGAGCACGCCAACGGACGATACTTGTGTGACATCAGAGATGAGCTGATGCTTGTTGAAACCCAGTGAAAATCTGCTTTCATCCAGGCCATCAAAGATGAACAGAAGTTTCCAGACAGTCAGATCTTCTGCTCTGATCTTCTGTAATGTTGGATGGAAAACATGAAGCAGGAGAGAAGACTGTGCTGCTCATCTCTGATCAAGTTCAGCTCCCTGCATGAGAGCGGAAGCACCAGACTGATGTCTTGGTTCTCCAAACCTTCTGCCCAGTCCAGACTGAACTTCTGCACTGAGAAGGTTTTTCCAACGCCGGCGACACCGTTGGTCAGAACCACTCTGATGTGTCTCTGTTGCTCAGATAAGACTTTGAAGATGTCCTGGCACTTGATTGGAGTGTCCTGGATGTTCTTCTGGAGGTTCTCTCAAGCTGTCTCACCTCATTTGTGTGTCCACCTCCTCACTTTGTCCCTCAGTGATGTAGAGCTCAGTGTAGATCTTGTTCAGCAGGGTTCCACTTCCTGCTTCATGAGTTCCTTCAGTCACATGTTCACATCTTCTCTTCAGACTCATCTTATGACCTTCTATCACCTCCTGCAGATCACTTCCTGAACATAAGTAAACCAATGATTTCCATCTATAATAAATCATCAACACAACTACAAATTCATGACATCAAAATTAAATCTCATATTGAACAGTTTTACTTTGTTTGGGCTTCATTTCAGCATCTCCAGATCTGCTTCCAGATTGTGAACAAGAGGACTCTCCTGGTGGAGCTGACTGGTCCCAGTTTGATAGGATGTGCTCCCCCCTCTCACTATGAAACACATCTCTATTAGTCCTTTGATTTATAGGATGAAAGAACCTGATCAAGACTCAATATTGTCCAGCATTTATGTCTGAATTCATCTTTCAGTTTAAACCTGATTCTTGTTTCTAATCAACAATATTCACATTAAGTCTGTAACTATATGACTGTCTGAGGTTTAAGTGTTAAACATCTCCAATAATAAACTCACAACTGCTGCTGTTAATGTGACTAACAGCTGCCACACAAACACATCATCACGCTTTAGTTTTCTTACATTTGGTCTGAACTTCTGAAGTCTATTAGTCCATATTTGGAGTGGTCACTCTTCAGGGACACCCAGCTGGGCACTGTGGACTCTGCTCTGTCCTCGTCCATCCTGAGGAAACATCAGAAATAGTGATGAGACTGTGATGAAGGTAAATAATCTGTAGAGGTTGGAGTTAAATAATCCCAATTCACTGCATTTTTATCAAACAGGAACATTTCTAATCCATTCTTGATAACAACTGAATCAATAAATCAATGATGTCTCTGTATCATTTTCATGTTTTCAGAGTTTAAGCTGCTTTTTTTAACTGTTCCCTGCAGTGAGAAAAAACTGGCACCTTTTCCAGCCCCTCAT
Source organism: Takifugu flavidus (assembly GCF_003711565.1). Lineage (NCBI taxonomy): Eukaryota > Metazoa > Chordata > Actinopteri > Tetraodontiformes > Tetraodontidae > Takifugu > Takifugu flavidus. Next base: position 94,380 of record NW_026621896.1, on the reverse strand, counting down.
CCTGCAGCACTGAATGTGCTCTAAAGTTCTTTCCAGAGCAAACGTCTCTGCACTTGCAGCAACATGTTGTAGTCATGGATCCGTGAGGAGAACCGGATACAGGAAACGCCCCCACTTTGATCCCAAAACCCAACTGGTGGCCAACGTGGTCCGGCAACGACGGGGACGCTGGTCCATCGGCCCGACAACACTGGTTTTCCACAGGCCAACATGGTGAAAGGACTGTGCACCGTTTCATTTTAAAGAGCTGATGAATTTCATTTTTCACGATAGTGGAGGCTAATACCCACAAAATGATGTTTTGTATGGTTGTGAAATGTTCTAAGGCAGAGTTATGTGGTTCAGAAAACCTTACTTTAAAGGTGAGCCTTGAGGTCCAATACCAAAGTTTTCAGGGTCGTCTTTGGACCTGTCGCTCTTCATGGACACACAGCTGGACACCACGGACTCTGCTCTCTCTTCCTCTTCCATCACACATTCGCTCATTTTTAAATGTGAGTCTAAACGGTTAAGCAGGAACAGTCTGCTGACACAGAAAAGAAGATTAAAGAACATGATTCTCAGCATGAAGACAAGCAGAGGTCTGTCCAATGACGTATTGTCGGCTCATTCACATCAAAATCTATTATATGATGTCACCCTGTACATCATACAGGCCACATATATATTGGAAAAAAGTTTTGGGACATCTTAAAAGTTTACACCATGTTAAATATAAAATGTTTCTCCTGGGTGTTTCAAAAGGTGCGGTGGCATTAGACGGACGCACACAAATACAAATTAAATCATTTTTTATCTGGTTATGGTTTACAAAAAACCTAAATTCTTTCAAGATGTCAGTTCTCAACATTAAATTCAACAAATAAGATGAGAATGCATTCAAAACTAAACAGAAATACGTCATCACATCATCAAAGTGGGTCAAATGCAGCATCATCTTCTGTCATCTCAGACAGGATTCCAAGAAGAGGATCTTCATTTTCAACAACGCACCTTGACATCTCATCATGGCTCGTCTGTCAGATTACAAGCAGCTTTTTTGATCAGGTGCATCATGTTTCTCACGAACACATGATGGTGCTGGAAAAAACATCTGTAGCCTGACCTAGAGGTCAAAACTCTGCATGGCGTGCACAGCTACTAGTTGCAGCTGGTGGTTGTGGCGGAGGAGATCCCAAACATATCTAGCAAGCTTGTTTTGGAGCAGAGCTTGTCCACCACCTCTGACCCCACTCATCACAGAAGTCCCACCATATCCATGGCCAGGTGTGTTGGCAGCATTGGAGCCAGCCTCAGGAAAAAGGTGTGTCAATATCTCAGAAGTGATGCATCAAGTTGCCACAACCCAACAGAAGTCAAGCAACCCAACATGCTGAATAGAATAGATGACACACAGCAAGGGCAAAAACACCCAATTCTGCTCAGACTAATCTGATCTGACCACATGTACAGGACCAAAAATATGAAAACACCATGGGTTAGGTTTCGTTTTCTTGACTGCTTCATTCAAAACAGAACACATTTCATAAATCCATAATAACAAATTCATATTCCACAAAGACCCAGTTGTTAAAACAATAAAATGGAATGCCTTGATCTCTCCCTCTTTCCATACTCTCCTTTTTAAATAAAGGATTGATTGTCCCCCTGGTGGAGGGACAAAGAGAGGAGGCTAAAACTGTCGCGTTTGTGTCCCTCTTTCCGTGGATTTTTCCACTAACTGCAAATAATATTGTCGACTTATTGTGAGTATTAAAATGTGCTTCCTCAACCTCTAAAATGTTGGCTCAGGGTTAGCGGAAAACGCAGTTAGAGGAAACACGCTACAAAGTTTGATCATCCGTCACAACATTCCCGTCGACCAGCCGCAATGTGCGTCCGAAACACGCGCACGCTCATTGCGCACACGCAGCTTATTAAGCCGCATCTCGCAGCGGAACATTGATTCGAGACGACAGCAGTGAAAGAACCAAATGCTACCTGAATATTAGAGGTTTTCCATCAGGGCTCGGTCACTCAGATGGAGCCCGAAGTTGAGAACTTTCACTTCTTCTTCCTCTACACGTCCCGTGTTTGTGGTTGGATCGCGTCATATCCAGCACAGGCGCCTCTCTTCAGAACAATTTGGTCCACGTTTTAACTGAAATACTGGGAAACAACTGGAGTTCGTCTGACAGATGTTCGTTTTTGGGTGCGGAATCAAACTGGTGTCCTTTTTGATCTATAGGATCCCCTCTGGTTCAAAGTGTCCCTATAGGATATTGACAGTACTGACCTTTTGGGGCTGCACACACCTCTTAATGGTGACGGCACCAACGGAGCTGATCCAGTTGTCATCAGCTGGCCAGTCTGACTCCAGCTCATTAGGGGGAATTTGCTGATCTGGAGGAGAAGCTTTCAAAACTTGACGGGCTGGGGGAAAATGACTGTAATTTTGGAATCAGCGTGCCAATTTTATTTTTAATCAGAATAATTTAGAATAATTTCAACAGGATATTTTCAAATTGTTCCCCAGTGTAACTTCACCTGGAATTGTGGACTCCAGAATATCACCATTAAATCCATTTAATCACTTAATAGCTGTGGAATTTGAGCCGTGAGAAAAATATCTCTCCATCATGATTTCCAGAATTTTTCATCAATATCTGAGATTCTTCGAAAGCTTCGCTGGTGTTGGGTTTTTATTGCTTCTGCTTCATTTTCAGGCGCAGTTCTTTTATTTTTTCAAATCAAATCATCTTCATTTGTAATGTCTGTTGTAGTCAAACTTGGTGCTATGCAGAATCCCAGGGCCTGATCCCTAACAATCAACAGGAAAATCTCCCCTTTAACAGGAAGAAACCTTGAGCAGGACCAGGCTCATATGGGGGGGGGGGGGGGGCTGGGGCCCTCCTGCTGATGGGGGTGGGTAGGGAGAGAGGAGGAGAAGGGGGAGGACAGGTAGAGGAGAGACAAGGCAGACATCATTCAGTTCATTTTAAAACCCACTACATTATATATTCTGAATAGCTGGTGCTGGTAATCGGAAGGATAAAACTATTCTGTAAAAATGTATATTTAGCTTTGTGAAATTGTGTCGTACAGGTCAAATAAGAAACAAGATCAACTGCTGAACCAGTGCAATTTATTTTTAATGTGTTAATCTCCACAAAGAAAGAAAAACCACAAACACAAGTTTATAGTGGTCCAGTAATGCGCTATAGTCATACACCAGTACAGTTAACAATAACTCATGTTTTCCACCTGCTTTTCCATCTTCAGTGGGAATAATCCAGGGCGTTCTGGGCTTGAACAAAGGCATTAAAAGCTGGCTGAATGTCTGAGGTGACTGAAGGACACACTTGGGCTTTTCTCAATAGAGAAGGGGCACGGCACAGTGCAGCAGGTTCTCATCTTTAAATTTACACTATTCATGGGAGATTTATTTGGTCATTTTGCTTCTTTTTATTTCCTATTTCCCCACATTTAATATTTGTTTTTATTAGATTGCAATAAATCCTATAACATTTAACAGACTGATAATTGAAGAGACAATTAAGAGAATGTGTTCCATGCTTCTAAGAGTGGCCGAGGAGCCATTTAGAACTTTATAAAGATGCATTGTGTGATACCAGGAACTAATTTAACTTCAAGGCGAAGCTGCTTCTGCTTTGTCGACCATCGACTGATCTCCTGAAAGTCCACCAGCGCTTTTTAAAAACTGAATTTTTCATCTATGGAGGGAGTAGACGGCAGATGTTTCCACAGATGCTCTTCACCAGTGGTCAGTGAGTGATGCAGCAGATGAGCGGGAGTTGACTGGCTTCAACCAGCTACTGACTCAATGTCTCCAGCCCATAGTGTGGATTCTCTATGAGATCAGACAGCAGCTTCACTCTTGAATCCTGCAGCTGGTTCCGACTCAGGTCCAGTTTTCTGAGATGGGAGGGATTGGACCTCAGCGCCGAGGCCAGAGAGTCACAGCTGATCTCTGATAAACTGCAGCTCCTTAATCTAAATAAAGAAGGGAAACTTTTATAAGGTTATAAGTGAAACCAGTATTCATCTGAAAGGTTAATCAAAGGCATGATCTGTAAATATTTAATTTAGTTACAGGTTAAAAAATGATAGTAATATGTAATTACCACAATTCCAACCTCTCAGGTTTGCACTGTTCCAAAGGAGAATATATATTGTTCTGGCCCTCACTCTTCCCAGGTTCTCCCACCTCTTTCCCTCCCATCTCATCATGGAGATCCATCTCACCTGTGGCTCATCTTTAAAGGCACAACCTGTCTTAGATGACTTCCTGTCTCCCTCACCATCTCCCTCCTCGTTGGCTGGTGTCTACCAGGCACCCTCACCTAGTTTTGTCTAATTTTGGTTACCATCTGTCGGCTTTTTCATTGTCCTTAAATCAATTTATCATGAATAAGTGGTCCCCGTGTGGCCCTCCCTCCTGAAGGAACTGGGCACAACACACACACTCAGAAAGTGTGAGGACCCTCGGATGGAATAATGGACATTTTTGAGAATGGTGTTTACCTCAGAGTTTCCAGTCGGCAGTTTGGAAAGTGGAGAAAACCACAGAGCAGCTTCACTCCTGAATCCTGCAGCTGGTTCCAACTCAGGTCCAGTTCTCTGAGATGGGAGGGATTGGACCTCAGCGCCGAGGCCAGAGAGCCACAGCTGATCTCTGATAAACTGCAGTCAATCAATCTGAAAAATGCAGGATAAGGTTATACGGAGGAGGTCTGCATGTTATCTGCGTCAGTACTAAACCTACGTTAGTTCTTAGTTGGGTCAGACCTGAATTCACGATATTACAAGGAATTTTTTTAATGTGGTGCATCACAGCAGTGTTGAGAACAGCCTCACTTCACCATCTTAGCAGCTGGTATATAGGTAGAAAAATGAAGACTGACCCGAGCGTCTCCAGTTTACAGTTTGGACTCTCCAGTCCAGAACAGAGCCGCTCCACTCCTGAATCCTTCAACGGGTTGTAGCTCAGGTCCAGAACCCTCAGATGGGAGAGGTTGGACTTCAGAGCTGAGGCCACAGAATCACAGCTGGTCTCTGATAAACTGCAGCTACTTAGACTAAAATAACAATTATTTTGAGAGAAGACAAATAAAAATCAACATGTACCAGAGCAAAACACAGCTTACAAGCAACAAACCTCTCGTCCTGCACCGGCTTATCTTCCGTATGTTCCTATTTTGGGTTCTTTCAGGGCGGTTGGACAAGATCTACACCGTATGTAAAGTGTGTGTAGGTCAAAATACCTTCCAAGTTTGTGAGACCACATTTCTCAATAGCACTCAACTCTTGTCAGGAGTTGGGACAAAGCGACCCACTCCTGATAGCTTTTGGGGCGATGCTGCAGCGACCCTGCAATCCCTACACTCTCTGGTGAAACCAAATCAAAGGTTTTAGACACTGCTGGATGCTGGAAGGGTGGCTATAGTCTGGACGCATCGTTCCCCTGACTGCACATTTCTCCAACAATGATTGGCAGCTGGTGTCACTTGTTCTCCAGATGAGAGAAGGAAAGAGAGCCACCCCACAGTGTGTTTGATTGCCCCACTGCAAGCTCAATGCTGCCAGAAAACATTGCAGGAGCATCAATTCCCCTCAGGGCATCAACAAGGACCTCAGGAAAAGGTGCAGCTGCCACCTACTAGAGACAAGCACACTGAGCTGAGATTCAAAGCCCTCTCCTCCCAAGAGAAGAGCTTGTTTGTTGGAGGCTCTTCTGGGCGATACCTGGTGCCACAGCTCCAGCTCAGCCCGTCTCTGGAGCTGAGCTGGAGCTTAGCAAGTTTCATGGTTCTCCACCACTTCCTCTCGCTGAGGACCTTCTCAGCTGGTGGTTTCTGCTCCACCTTCCAAGTTGAGCAGGTGATACTTCTGCATTCCTGCCACCAGTGTCTCTGCAGAAAGACTCTTCTCTACTGTTTTATATTAGATTGTAGAAAATTAGGATTTTTGGTTGATGTCTTAGATGTTGTTGACTAAGAGCAGGTTTTTCTTTAATAACATAGAGAGATTCGATGAGAAGAGCAAATGTATTATTTTATGAGCTACTTCCACTACTATTATATACACATACTTCCATATTGTCTTAGATTGCAAGCTGCATTTATTGCATCGTTCATAGAAAGTCATATTTCTGAGGAGAAAAACTCCAATAAGGTCATTTTCTTTTATGACAATTACAAAAGAAGGAGGCGATGAACAAACAGATTTATATAAAAATGTGTGAAGATGAGAATGACTGCAGGCTTTCGGTACCAAGGTAACAGGGTGCTCACTTCACACTTGGGCTTTTCTCTTTTTTGGGATGGCTTTTCTCAGTAGAGAAGGGGCATGGCACACTGCAGCAGCTTTCTTTTTGGGTTTGCTAGTTTTCCTTCTGATCTTTAAAAGACAGGAAGAACCATTTTTGATTGGTCTGAATGTTTGGGCGGTTTTGTGGCCAGCCTAAAATAAAACAAGACAAATCTACAACTGATACTTCCTTTCTAGTCATTGATGACCATCCTCACATGGGACAGATTTCCACAACCAATTTAATACTGCAAATCTGTCCTGTGTGGTCTTTTTTCTGAGAACTGTAACACTACGTTTATAACAAAGATCAAACATGGAAACATTTATTGTCTAACTAGTTACACCTGGGAAAGTACTGGATCATCTCTGACTGACCTGAGAGTCTCCAGCTCACAGAGAGGATCCTGGAGAGCACCACAGAGCAGCTTCACTCCTGGATACTTCAGCTGGTTCTGACTCAGGTCCAGAACCCTCAGATGGGGGGATTGGACCTCAGCACCGAGGCCAGAGAGCCACAGCTGATCTCTGATAACCTGCAGCCGCTCAGTCTGGATAAGGAATCATGGCAAGAAATGATCTCTTATTGGAGGAAAAGTCATATTACACTTGCTCAAAATCATTATTTCATTTTATTTCATTATTTAATCAGGGCCCTTGGAGTCAGGAGAGCTCTGGCCCCCACTGATGAACTGGGATATTACAGCAACAACACAGTTAAAAAGTATCTATAAAATTGACTTTCAATGGCTCTTTTAAATTCATACTACACTTCTCTTCTCCAAAAGTCAATGGAGTTTATCTTGAAGCCTTTCATTGTTTAGTTGTTATGTCGAAGATAAAAGGAAGCTGACCTGAGAGTCTCCAGCGTACAGTTTAGACTCTCCAGTCCAGAACAGAGCAGCTTCATCCCAGAATCCTCTAGACTGATGTAGCTCAGCTCCAGAACCCTCAGATGGGAGGGATTGGACCTCAGCGCCGAGGCCAGAGAGCCACAGCTGATCTCTGATAAACTGCAGCGCCACAGCCTGGAAAAGGAATAAATGGGGCAAATAAAAACACATTTCTAAATCTGAAAATAAAGAGAAAAGCAGAAAATGTAAAGAAATTTAGAAAAGACCAACAGAGGCCTCCTGACCTGAGCGTCTCCAGTCTGCAGTTTGGATGCATCATTGCAGAAGACAGTAACTTTACTCCGGCATCTGTCAGGTTTTGGTTCTCTCTTAAGCTCAGCTCCCGTAGATGAGAAGGGTTTGACGTCATTGCTGAGGCCACAACTTCCCAATGACTCGTTGAAAGAACACTATCAGACAGTCTGTTGTGTATGAAACAAAAATAGTGAGTCAAACTTTGGGATTTCTCATCAACTTATCTGAGAATCTACCTCAACACAAATGTAGCTCATTTCCTGGAAAAGCTAAATTCAACACCGTAGAGCAACAGTTTGAACGACCATCAGATCTGAAATGCAACTGAATTATTCTCAACATTTGTCTTATTTTAGAACAGCTCATAATTACTCAATATTTAAAATGATTATAGCAAATGGTTTAAAGAAACGTGCATCTTTTTATCTGTCTATCGGCTCTTTGGATATTTTGCATTTCATCCAATTTGTACGATGGTGCGTCAAGTCTTAATTCAGCGATCCGATCGATGACATCAGAGTCTCTGGTTGCATCGATTGCCCTCAGCTTCTGTTCTATCTGCCTGTTTCCCTTCAAATCATTTTCACTGCACCTTTTGTTGCTAGTGATGAAGTTGCCACCTAACGGGTGTGGAAAGGCTCAAACAACTTTGTGGGTCACATAAAGGCTCCAAACGGAACCGCCACAAAGACCTAAAACACCCATTTAAACCAACGAGGCCGGCTGTTTTTACGTTGAACAAATGAAGCAAAATAGTCACGTGTCATTAGTTAAAATGTGTTTTTCTGTCGTTTGAATACGATGTATACAAACAAACAAAAGTTATTTAATGACATGACAGTCATTTCATGATAGTCAGTTAACTTGTGGCTCCTATTATTCCTGCCTTATGTTGCTTTGTCTGGATTGACCTTTGAACTTATATCCAGCCAGTGTTGAACATTTCTGGATGAATTGTTGTTGTTTTTAATTTATGGACGCTGCGATGGAGATAAAGAATTGAAGGAATGACCACTGGAGGGGGTATTGCTACCTGACATGATCCACTCGCTTGATTTAAACGCCGATGTCCGGCACCAAAAATCTTTACTTACTCGGCTTCCTGCAGTTCCTCACAGCTGGAATCAGGCGACGTCGTCCCTCCTCTGAGGTGTTGTACTGCTGCAGGTTCAGCTCATCCAGAACCTCCTCTGACATCTGCAGCAGGTAGGCCAGAGCTGAACAGTGGATCACTGACAGTCTCCTCTTTGATTTCTTCCCTGATTTCAGGAACTCTTGGATCTCCTGATGGACTGACTGATCCTTCATCTCCATCAGACAGTGGAAGATGTTGATGCTTCTGTCTGGGGAGAATTCATCACTGTTCTCCTCCTTCAGGTTGTTGAGGACCTTCTGGATGGTTTCTGGGTGGCTGTCCCTCTGATCCAACAGTCCACCCAAGATCCTCTGATTGGACTCCAGAGAGAGACCATGAAGGAAGCGAACAAACAAGTCCAGGTGGCCATTTTTACTTTCAAGAGATTTCCTTAGTGCTCTCCTGAGGAAGTCATCAAGAGATGTGACTGGATTGTTTTTTGCAAACATCAATGTAAACCTGGAAAAGGGGGTTGGTTCAGAATATTCTAGGAAGTGACTTATAACCGCTGTGTCTTTCCTGGTGTAACGGTGGAACATGTAGACGGCAGCCAGAAACTCCTGAATGCTCAGATGAACAAAGCAGTAGACTGATTTCTGGAAGATCACACTCTCTCTCTTGAAGATCTCTGTACAAACTCCTGAGTACACCGACACCTCGGAGACGTCCAGTCCACATCGCTCCAGGTCTTCTGAGTAGAACATGATGTTTCCTTTCTCCAGATGTTCAAACGCCAGCCGACCCAACTTCAGAAGGAGTTCTTTATCAGCCTCAGTCAGTTCCTCTGGTCTCTGCTTTCCTCCATACTTCTGCTTCTTCCTCTTTATCTGAACCCTCAGGAAGTGTGAGTAGAGGTCAGTCAGGGTTTGGGGCAGCTCTCCTCTCTGGTCTCTGGTCATCATGTCCTCCAGAACTATAGCAGTGATCCAGCAGAAAACTGGGATCAGACACATGATATGGAGGCTCCTGGAGGCCTTGATGTGTGAGATGATTCTCTTGGACAGATCTTCATCACTGAACCTCCTCCTGAAGTACTCCTCCTTCTGGGAGTCAGTGAAGCCTCGTACTTCTGTGATCCTGTCAACACACCAGGGAGGAATCTGATAGGCTGCTGCAGGTCTGGAGGTGATCCAGATGAGAGCTGAGGGAAGCAGGTTCCCCTGGATGAGGTTCACCAGGAGCACGTCAACGGACGATACTTGTGTGACATCAGAGATGACCTGATGGTTGTTGAAACGCAGTGAAAATCTGCTTTCATCCAGGCCATCAAAGATGAACAGAAGTTTCCAGTCAGTCAGATCTTCTGCTCTGATCTTCTGTAATGTTGGATGGAAAACATGAAGCAGTGAGAGAAGACTGTGCTGCTCATCTCTGATCAAGTTCAGCTCCCTGCATGAGAGCGGAAGCACCAGACTGATGTCTTGGTTCTCCAAACCTTCTGCCCAGTCCAGACTGAACTTCTGCACTGAGAAGGTTTTTCCAACGCCGGCGACACCGTTGGTCAGAACCACTCTGATGTGTCTCTGTTGCTCAGATAAGACTTTGAAGATGTCCTGGCACTTGATTGGAGTGTCCTGGATGTTCTTCTGGGAGGTTCTCTCAAGCTGTCTCACCTCATGTTGTGTGTCCACCTCCTCACTTTGTCCCTCAGTGATGTAGAGCTCAGTGTAGATATTGTTCAGCAGGGTTCCACTTCCTGCTTCATGAGTTCCTTCAGTCACATGTTCACATCTTCTCTTCAGACTCATCTTATGACCTTCTATCACCTCCTGCAGATCACTTCCTGAACATAAGTAAACCAATGATTTCCATCTATAATAAATCATCAACACAACTACAAATTCATGACATCACAAATTAAATCTCATATTGAACAGTTTTACTTTGTTTGGGCTTCATTTCACATCTCCAGATCTGCTTCCAGATTGTGAACAAGAGGACTCTCCTGGTGGAGCTGACTGGTCCCAGTTTGATAGGATGTGCTCCCCCCTCTCACTATGAAACACATCTCTATTAGTCCTTTGATTTATAGGATGAAAGAACCTGATCAAGACTCAATATTGTTCCAGCATTTTTGTCTGAATTCATCTTTCAGTTTAAACCTGATTCTTGTTTCTAATCAACAATATTCACATTAAGTCTGTAACTATATGACTGTCTGAGGTTTAAGTGTTAAACATCTCCAATAATAAACTCACAACCTGCTGCTGTTAATGTGACTAACAGCTGCCACACAAACACATCATCACGCTTTAGTTTTCTTACATTTTCTCTGAACTTCTGAAGTTTATTATTTCATCTTTGGACTGGTCACTCTTCAGGGACACACAGCTGGGCACTGTGGACTCTGCTCTGTCCTCGTCCATCCTGAGGAAACATCAGAAATAGTGATGAGACTGTGATGAAGGTAAATAATCTGGAGAGGTTGGAGTTAAATAATCCCAATTCACTGCATTTTTATCAAACAGGAACATTTCTAATCCATTCTGGATAACAACTGAATCAATAAATCAATGATGTCTCTGTATCATTTTCATGTTTTCAGAGTTTAAGCTGCTTTTTTTAACTGTTCCCTGCAGTGAGAAAAGAACTGGCACCTTTTCCAGCCCCTCATCCTGCAGCACTGAATGTGCTCTAAAGTTCTTTCCAGAGCAAACGTCTCTGCACTTGCAGCAACATGTTGTAGTCATGGATCCGTGAGGAGAACCGGATACAGGAAACGCCCCCACTTTGATCCCAAAACCCAACTGGTGGCCAACGGTGGTCCGGCAACGACGGGGACGCTGGTCCATCGGCCCGACAACACTGGTTTTCCACAGGCCAACATGGTGAAAGGACTGTGCACCGTTTCATTTTAAAGAGCTGATGAATTTCATTTTTCACGATAGTGGAGGCTAATACCTACAAAATGATGTTTTGTATGGTTGTGAAATGTTCTAAGCAGCAGAGTTATGTGGTTCAGAAAACCTTACTTTAAAGGTGAGCCTTGAGGTCCAATACCGAAGTTGTAAGGTTCCTCTTTGGACCAGTCGCTCTTCATGGACACACAGCTGGACACTACGGACTCTGCTCTCTCTTCCTCTTCCATCACACATTCGCTCATTTTTAAATGTGAGTCTAAACGGTTAAGCAGGAACAGTCTGCTGACACAGAAAAGAAGATTAAAGAACATGATTCTCAGCATGAAGACAAGCAGAGGTCTGTCCAATGACGTATTGTCGGCTCATTCACATCAAAATCTATTATATGATGTCACCCTGTACATCATACAGGCCACATATATATTGGAAAAAAGTTTTGGGACATCTTAAAAGTTTACACCATGTTAAATATAAAATAGTTGTGGAAAAAATGTTTCTCCTGGGTGTTTCAAAAGGTGCGGTGGCATTAGACGGACGCACACGAATACAAATTAAATCATTTTATATCTGGTTATGGTTTACAAGAAAACCTAAATTCTTTCAAGATGTCAGTTCTCAACATTAAATTCAACAAATACGATGAGAATGCATTCAAAACTAAACAGAAATACGTCATCACATCATCAAAGTGGGTCAAATGCAGCATCATCTTCTGTCATCTCAGACAGGATTCCAAGAAGAGGATCTTCATTTTCAACAACGCACCTTGACATCTCATCATGGCTCGTCTGTCAGATTACAAGCAGCTTTTTTGATCAGGCGCATCATGTTTCTCACGAACACATGATGGTGCTGGAAAAAACATTTGTAGCCTGACCTAGAGGTCAAAACTCTGCATGGCGTGCACAGCTACTAGTTGCAGCTGGTGGTTGTGGCGGAGGAGATCCCAAACATATCTAGCAAGCTTGTTTTGGAGCAGAGCTTGTCCACCACCTCTGACCCCACTCATCACAGAAGTCCCACCATATCCATGGCCAGGTGTGTTGGCAGCATTGGAGCCAGCCTCAGGAAAAAGGTGTGTCAATATCTCAGAAGTGATGATCAAGTTGACACAACCCAACAGAAGTCAAGCAACCCAACATGCTGAATAGAATAGATGACACACAGCAAAGGGCAAAAAACACCCAATTCTGCTCAGACTAATCTGATCTGACCACATGTACAGGACCAAAAATATGAAAACACTATGGGTTTAGGTTTCGTTTTGTTTTCTTGACTGCTTCATTCAAAACAGAACACATTTCATAAATCCATAATAACAAATTCATATTCCACAAAGACCCAGTTGTTAAAACAATCAAATGGAATGCCTTGATCTCTCCCTCTTTCCATACTCTCCTTTTTTAAATAAAGGATTGATTGTCCCCTGGTGGAGGGACAAAGAGAGGAGGCTAAAACTGTCGCGTTTGTGTCCCTCTTTCCGTGGATTTTTCCACTAACTGCAAATAATATTGTGACTTATTGTGAGTATTAAAATGTGCTTCCTCAACCTCTAAAATGTTGGCTCAGGGTTAGCGGAAAACGCAGTTAGAGGAAACACGCTACAAAGTTTGATCATCCGTCACAACATTCCCGTCGACCAGCCGCAATGTGCGTCCGAAACACGCGCACGCTCATTGCGAACACGCAGCTTATTAAGCCGCATCTCGCAGCGGAACATTGATTCGAGACGACAGCAGTGAAAGAACCAAATGCTACCTGAATATTAGAGGTTTTCCATCAGGGCTCGGTCAGTCAAGATGGAGCCCGAAGTTGAGAACTTTCACTTTCGCTTCTTCTGCCTCTACACGTCACGTGTTCGTGGTTGGATCGCGTCATATCCAGCACAAGCGCCTCTCTTCAGAACAATTTGGTCCACGTTTTAACTGAAATACTGGGAAACAACTGGAGTTCGTCTGACAGATGTTCGTTTTTGGGTGCGGAATCAAACTGGGTCAACTTTTTGATCTATAGCATTTTGCATTGTGTAGAATCGGTGTAGAATGTGATTGAAAAATTCACCATCATAAAAATGTTTAAAGAGCATAGCAGTGTCTGTGAGGTTTATGAGCCACACATGCTGCTCTTTTTAGGAGCACAGCCATCTATTAAACTGTAGTTTGTGTCATAGCATAGTTTTATTGACAAATTCTAAATTGCAAGTAGCAGATATGAACAGGGAAATGCTACGTTATCTGCTTATTCTGTTACAAATAATCTGATGAGATAGGTGTGGAGTTAATTCAGTTGGGGATAGACAGATGGAATATTAGTGTTGTTAGTATGATACTTGAGTTCTTTAGATATTGTTTTCAATTCAGGAATCTGCCGCCTTGAGTTGGCTTTTGTTGAAGACAGAAATGTTGACAATAGTGTGGACCAAAGTGGGAAATTCAATTTTATTTAAACACACTCATAAAACATTAAATCTCAAACTGTGTACAGGAGTTAAATATTAAATGTAAAACAATGTACAATAGTGCAACATTACATTTCATAACTACGTACAGTCGTGCAACATGCATTCCTGGCATGTAGTTCATTTTGTCCTTTCCTCCATCCATCTTCGTCTCTCTGCCTCAAAGAAAGGAGTGGCCACAAACTCTTTCCAGGTCCTCTCTCGGGCCATCCCCTTGTCCCCATATAGAGAATAGACTTTGGATGGGCAGTAAATGTGTTTACCTGCCGCTCCAGGGAACCCTGTATGTATCTGTGGGTTGTTTGGTCCCTGTTTTAGAGTCAAATGGCAGAACCTGCAGAGGCGATCAGGTGGCTGGGAGCCGAGTCTCTGTCTCTGAGCTTTTTCCTCCACACGCTTTTTGGTGGCCTCCAGCTCCCTCTGGAAAAACTCTGACGCGGCAAATTGTTCAAAGGGCATTCTGGGGGCAGAGAGTCCCTCAGCAGCATCAGTCTGATGCACCTTCCTTGAGCAGTAGAAGTAGCGAACAGGACCCTGCTGATAGAAAAAGTGGATGGAAGATCCACCCGTCCCATACGGAGACTTGGGCTGTCCACAGGCCAGACAGGGTTTGGTCTGTCTCATCTTCTGCTCTGGTCGCTGCTGCTGCTGCTCCATCTCTAGAATGCCCTGCACAATTTTTTCAATGGAATCCTGCGTCAGAGGCGTGGGCAGGGCAGCTGTGGGAGGAGTGACAACAGCCGTCTCCATGGTGACTACAGGAACGCTGGTTGTTTTGCTCCCCTCTGTCAAGGAGTACCACAGCTGTTGAGTCTCCAGGAGCTTCTCTGGGCTGGTGTTCAGAGAAGAACTGGTGTTCAACAGCTTGGCCAGATGCTTCACATAGCGGGATATGTGAAACCTGGTTGTGGGGCGGAGCAAGCTGTTTGGATCGGCCGCAGACCGATGGACCGTGTCTGCGTAGTCTGGATCCACAAGCCTCAGGATGTCCTTGTCCCCATGATGATACTGCAGCAAACTATCAATAGCGTCTTTCATGGGAAGAGTCCAGCGTGTGTGGTCCAAGACAAACACTCCACCACCAGTCTTCATGGGTCCAGTGCGGGCGCTCCTCGGCGAGGACTTCAGCGGCAGGGGCAAAGCTCCAGAGACGTCTGGAACACAAACAAAGCAATAATGCATCCTTAGTAACTCATATTATCGCCATATGGGCTATTGAGAAAACACATTAATATCCATCCCTTAATAACAGAAAGTGTATATACACTGCATTTTGTGTTTGTCCCAGTCCAGAGGGAGCGGAGGGCAGCCCGGTTCTCTGGACTCCAGCCCAAACCTTTCTCCAGTGTCTCTGTCAGAGAGGTGAACGCAGGGTACTTGTCTTGTCCCGTCACTGCCATGGAAGCAGAGTTCAACTCCCACATTGAGGCAGGGTCAAAGACAGCAGGGAGGACGGCGCTGGGCTTCTTCATGTCTACCGGTCGCTGAAAGTTCCACCGCACAACGCCGGTCATGGCCTGGGCCTGGAACAGTTCAGGGGAGACCTGCGTACCCGTGACCCACTGGGCCTGCTGGAAATGGTAGCCCTCCTGCTGAGATGTACCACGGACAGGGATCCAGACGGGGACTTTGGCACCTTCGCCCGCTACGTGGGTTAGCTGAAGGGTCCCTCCGTCCCTGTCCATTATCCCCTCAGACAGTTCTGGGTCACTGAGGCAACCACGGAGGATGTGAACCCTCTGAACGCGCCACGTCTTCAGCATGGATGGGGTTAGGGTTAGCATGGAGCATTTTTCAGTTTGAATGACGGCAAACAAAGAAGATGGCTGATCTCACCTGTCCATCCAGTGGTAGCCGGCCTTTCCCACCCCAGCGTGGCTGTACCTCTGGGCCATTCCTTGCTACATCGGATGCAGGGACCTTTCTGTCTCAGCCTGAACCATCACCCAGGACACAATGAGCCAGTTCTCATTCATCACTGCGAAACTGGACATGGCTCCAGATGCCAGTGTCACCTTCCTCGCCATCTTCCTCGTGTGGTCCGACCTGAAAACCTGCCCCAACGTGCCCTGGAGGAGCTTGGTCAGAGACGGCTGTTGACGCTTGAACTCATCCAGCAGGCAGTCAGTCAGGTAGAATCCGGACACAGACACCCCACCCCAACCTTCTTGGTCCTCGTATGGCCCGAAAGCACGTGGCCGATCTTCCATCCTCACGTACTGGCCCATGGTTCTCTGTCCGTACGCCCCAGCCTCGGCCTCCCTGACGTTCTGTACGGCGTGCAGATATGGCAGGTGAGCTCGTTCATACTTGAGGTGCATGAGCTCATTCACCTGGTTCGCCATATCGGTCGGTGACTTGCCAGAACGCCGCAGTTCATCCATTACCGACTTGCACGCAGCCTTCTTGTGAGTCAGGAATGCAGGAAAAAGGTTAGTAAAGCGCACAGGCAGCTTCTCCACCCATGGAGGGTTGTCAGGACCAGTTCCTGCGACAGGCCTTGCAGCAGAGTCGCGAGGAAAAGATCAAATACTGGCCACGGACGCTGACGATCACTGGAGGTCTGCCCACGCCTGCAGAGACCACCTGAGGACGAGGACAGCTATGGAGGCACGGCAGGATGTCATTGTTCCTCAACCTGACCATGATGTGGCTCTCTGGCTTCCAAATGAAAAATGGATGGAGCTGAAAAAAGTTGGGGGACGGGAGCTCAGCCACCATGTCCAGTAGCTCCGGCTGAGGAGGAAGACGCCAAAGAGAAATTGCGTTCCCAGGGTTATGCACTGGTCGGGACCCAGGCCACAACCCAAGTTGTTGAAGCTCCGTCCTCATCCACAGCTTTTGATGTTGTGAGCAGATCCACTTGCTCATGTCGTGGTCAGGGACAGGCATGGGAACAGGAGCTATGGGAACTAGGATAAAGTAAAGAAGACAGTTGAACAACATCAAGTTATCATTACTGAACAGACTATTTCAGTGCCCCCGCCCTCACATGATATAAACACACGATACAAGGAAACACACACGCGCCTCGGACACTTGGTTTCATTCCAGAGCTCACACGTCAGATTTTTTCCATGTCAGTGACAAAGAATCGTGTCAATTTGAATCACCCCGGGACACTTTATTATTGTTCAACACCCCACGGAATGGGGGAAATGTACATGGTTTAACATCCCACTCTTTTGGTCTTGGGTAGAGTCCGTCAAAGGAGGCACTCTGCCGTCAGAGGTCTGTGCCGTGCAAGAGTCAGGTCCTGAAAACAAGTGCAGACTTGCTATTAAGAAATTACAGTCACTTCACCTGATGACAACATGGAAAGAACAGTCAGCTGGACATTACAGAGACATCAGGTTGTTCATCAGCCCTAAATAAAAGAAAAGGAAACATACCTGAAGTTGAGTGGGGCTCCTCTACCTTTGTGAGACCCTCTGTCTCTGTCACCAGGAAGGCCAGCTGTGGGGGGAGGGGCACAGGTCTCTTCCTCTTCACACCTGGTGAAGCTGGAACAGCTGCAGGTACGGTCATTTTCAAAAATGAAATGACTTTATTTAAGGCAGCTGCAGTTAGCAGAACACTTGATCGGATGAACAGAATTACAATGTTTTTACCATCAACTAGTGATGCCTGTAGCTCAGCGGTATCTCCAGGTGGGGCTTTGGAGCGTGTGGCAGATGGAACTAAAAAGACAACATTAGTTTAGTCAGTTCACATTCAATGAGTTGCGAAGACGCCGTTATTAGTAGAAATTCAAGCAGCCTTATCGTTACTCCTCCTGCTTTTTAGAATTTTACATCATTAAAATGAAAACAATATAATGGTCTCATTCACACCAATTGAAATGACAATGTTAATCAGCGCTCTGGAGGCCGAGCAGGAGGAGCATTGTGACTCGGTCAACAAACATGCATTCGCGTGTTCGTACCCGTGCATCCAAACTGTTTTCAACGAAGCGTCAAAGAGAACAAAAACAAACACTTACCCTCCTCCTCATAGTCAATATCATTCATCATTGCACGGATCAATTCATAGTCCTCACGACGGTTATTATCACACAACATATGAAGAGTAATATTAAAGGAACTCGGCCGGAACATCAAGAACACAAAAATAATAAGATAAGTTTCAGATTTGGAGAGGAATTCTTCATGGAAAGGAATGGAACTCCAGCTCTGAAACCTATTTTTCAGAAACCTGTTTTGCTCCTGGTGGCACTCTCGGCAGGGCGGCTGCTGCTACTGCATAGCATCTGCACACAGATATGAAAGAAAAAAACAAGAAATCAGATACGGCATGGACTTTGTTTGTCTGACATGAAATAATGTGGTAACGGTGTTATTTACAGCTCTGGACTTGCAGATCAGAGTTATGGATGCTCAGCATCTCCCTTCCATCTCCACGTCCTCCTCCATGGCTGTGTTAAAGACAAAAATACGGCTACAGGTTATTAGTAGAAAAGAAAAAAACCTTTTCCCAAAGTTGAAATTGTCACATGAAGGAATGAGCATACCCAGGGGCTCAGCTGGGGCCTTCATGGGATGCTCAGCAGGTGTGGAAGATGTGGTGGGCTGCTGCCTCTTCAGCAGGTTCTGCTGCAACCTGACATTCGTGTTGTACTGGAACGCAGCGCCTGCCTATGACAAATCAGCATAGCCATCACCTCTGCTGTCCCAGATCTCCTCCACCTGCTCTTGGCTCGGGCACCAAATCCAACCAGCTGGTCGTCTTCAGATGAGGCAGTCACTCCATCCACTCTTCCGCCCTCATAAGTGAGGAGAGCCTGGATTTCTTGGAAACTGAGGGCATAACTCACAAATGACTGGAAGGGTCCTTACTGTGGCTGTCAGCCATACAGAGACCTGCTGCCTCCTCGCTCTGCACGTTCTTGATCAGATACACGGTGTATCCTACGTCATTCTGCAAAAGCCATCTGAATGTTCCTTTATATTTACCAAACTGCAGGACATAGTCTCCCTGCACCTCCATCTTATCTGAGGGATCCCCCTCTTTGTTGGATGACGGCCAAAGCGTTCTGCCGTACGAGGTCCTCCCTCATGGCCGCAGACTTGTCCTGAGGAGTGGAACTCACCCGTTTGGCTTCATCAGATGGCTCCTGGAGGAGAAACCAAGAGGCCCCTTGCGGAACACGACCCGAAGTTTCCCAGGGAAAAAGGCGAATGCTTCTGCATGTTGAGCTGACATAAAGGAAAAATGTCTATTAATTTTCATTTTTTATTAGACACTGATAAAAACAGTTCCACCCATTTTTCAATCACACCTGATAAATGTGATCAAAGGAATATTAGGCCAGTAAAAGATGAAGTGTGGTACCATGTGTAAAGCTCTGTGGTTGTGGGTGTGTGTGTGTGGTGTGTGTGGTGTGTGTGAGTGTGCGCACACATGCAATTATCATGTAGGTGTGAAAGTGTAAGATCAAGGTTGTTGGGGTGTCGATTCAGGAGTTCAGAAGGTCAGTACCTGGTGTGGCTAGTGAGGAAAAGACTGGAAAGTGATGGTGTGGGTGTGTGTGTGTAGGGTGTGTTTGTGTGCGTTCTGTGTGGTGGTGTGTGTGTGAGAGAGAAACATGTTGGGGGGGGGGGCAGGAGGACAGTATCCCCTCTCAAAAGACATTGGAAACAACAAAACACACATTTGATGTAATAAAATGTAATACTACCACTACTAATATTACTACTAATAATAATTAATAATAATAATAATACCGAGATTCAGTGCCACGACAAGTAAATCGGTTACTTGAATATAAAATATGAACAAGTTCATTCATCACTATCGTGTAATTAATTTATGAAAAACTAGCTTGACAAAATATGAGTATATGGTAGCATGACAAATACAGTACATTATAATTTAGGGCCAATTATAAACACGTTCCTTGCTAATTTAGGACAAAATTGACCACAGCCTATACACAATTACGAAAAGTTTCCTCATTAATTTAGTAGGAAATCAAGCCCAAACTTACCTTCAGCGAAGTTACCAAAGAATGAACCAAGAATGGCCGATCCTCCGGAGAGGAGCCGCTCTTCATAGAAACGGCAGAACAGCGCCACGGGATGATAGCGGCCGGAAATATATGCGTCCGTAGTGGTTTAGCACTACCATTGAAAATGAATGGGAGAAAAGGTTAGGGCCGTTTAGCTCCCGGCCATGGCACATTGCTTTTAAGTTGATTTCATTTATCGGAGTTGAATCTTGTTTGATTTTTTTGAAGGCATTCACCTCTCATCCAAGAGCCGTTGTAGGCAGATTTGATGATATGACGCTCATAGGCTATATAGCCTTTTCTTTTTTGGGGAAATGGATTGGAGGCTGCTCCAACATTGAGGTTGGACTGTGGACAAAGCAAAATGGACAACCTCCACCAAAATAAGTGGTTCAAGAAAATAAGTTTGAGTGTATTAACTTCAAAAGGCCATTTCTTGCACCTGCTCTCGCTTACGGCCATACCACCCTGAGAACGCCCGATCTCGTCCGATCTCGGAAGCTAAGCAGGGTCGGGCCTGGTTAGTACTTGGATGGGAGACCGCCTGGGAATACCAGGTGCTGTAAGCTTTTTTGCACTCTTCCACTGGGTCAGCAGAGGCCGCCAGTGTTCCTGATATAATTATCCAGCCAGATGTAATTCACTCTTAAGTACTTCTAACATTGAGATTTAATGTTGCATATGTACATCGTTTGAGATTTAATATTTAAGTGTGTGTGTGTGCTAATGCTAACATCGCTAGCACGGCGATTATTTTTGGAGAAATAAGTGAGGGATGTAGATGGGACACTTATTGTGGAATTAATCCACACGAAACTTTGGCTACACGGTCAAAGCGTCTCAGATTGTTGCTCATAAAATGAGCATTTTGTCACGCTTCTGGTGGGTTCACTTTCTCTTGCGTTCTCGGCAGCATTTAAAGGAAATTTCAAATAAAATGAGCACCTTTCATAATTCTGCGGTACAATGGCTGTGGAGCAAGAACCTTATTAGGGTTCCATATTTCCCACGATTGAGAGGGTTGTTGGTCCTCAGACCTTTCCTGTGCTGTCCCAGGTACGACCCGAGCACGCTGAAATCTCTGATTCTGTGAAACTGTTCCTCCATCATCCCAAGCTTTTGGTAGATCCCCCCCCCCCCCACACCCCCCCCCCCCCACCCCCCCCCCACCCCCCCCAATTGCAAGTGGAATCTTTTGTGAAAAACGCCTCATTCGGTCAGCATCCCAGAGAGTGCGGCTCAACCAGTATTGTCTACAGTGGCTACTTCCTGTGCTGCTCATCCCCAAGCCGCTCAACCCGGCGCTGGTTCAACCAATCCATTTAATGGGCTTCTACCTGCTGAGCTTTCCTGGGAGAGGAAGCCCTGCACAATCTGTGCCTTGGTCTTCCTGGGCTGCCCTCTTCTCCTCTGCGTATAGTAGCTGGGGCAACTGCTTCCTCTACCACTGCCAAGATGCTGCCCTCCCAGACGCAGCCCACAACCCAGTGAGCGTCGGGACTTAGAGGCGGTTCAGATGAACGATCACGGCGAGGAGGGAGGGTGGGGGGGGGGGTTACGGCGTCTGGCAGGACTCGGCCGTGATGTGGACGCTGGCGGGACGGCTGGAGGAGGGAGGAAACGACTGCACGGCGGATGCTTGGCCAAAGTTTAGAGTAGCAGAGGGGGTTGGTGGTTAACAGGGGTGTTTTTCCATGCTGTCGAGTCTCTCGAATTTCATGTGGGGAGAGGGACGATGTGTCCAGGTGTGTGTGTGACGACGGGGGGAATGGGGTGCGTCCACCTGGGACCCACAGGATTGGGCTCATTCATTTACTGTGACTGCCACAAGTGCACCAAAATGTTCCCCTTGCACCCCCCTACATGGTGGATTGGACCGAGCCAAAGGCCCGTCGCCACAGAATTTACAGTGTGGACATTTCCCAATGCTAGAAAGCGTCACGCTGCTGGAAGCCTGCTGGCCCTGGGAGACGCCCGGTGGGATTAGTCCTGTCCATCTTTGGTCTCCCACGCGTGGAGGACACGGACTAATGACGGCTTTTGCTTCCAGCCGGTGCATCTGCTGATCACAGACCAGCGTGTTGTTGTGGATCCGCAGTCCCATCAGTATCCGACCCCTTGCTCCCGCCGGTAGAGAGGTCCTGAGGTGTGGCTGCGTGTGCACTAAGGATGGATTTCTTTGATGAGCGTGACGTGATGATGCACAAGGTTCCTGATCTGCATTCGTCCTCATCGTGTGCTGCTGTTCGAGGGCTTTGTTTAACGCCACGATGCTCGTTTCCTTGTGTGTCATTGCTTGCAAGTGCTGTCAGCTGTAGGACACAGGATGAAGTGATCTACAGGTGTGTGTGTGTGGGGGGGGGGGGGGGGGGGGCTCCTGTTACAGTGTTATTTTTGCTCAAATCTACACTATAGTTTTGGTTTTAATTTAAATAAAGGTTTTCTTCTCAGCGTGTTTCACGGTGGTGTGAGCAGATCTCAGCAGGACACGAGGGTGAATCCTCTGAAGTTTGATCCGTGATTATAATCATAATTATAACCATAATTATTTTCTAATACTATTCTGATTTCTATTCTGCTGTTTTAAACCATTAGAGTGTTTTGCCTGGGGTTATCGGAACAAAAAAACAGGTCCTCTCTGTGTTCTGCCCAGCTGTTTATATCGATTTAAACACTATATAACACATTCTTGAACAATCAAACGCGCACACACACGCACACACAGCCTGTTCAGCGACTCCTGGCGAGCACTTTCACCGTGCAGCCGCTAGAGGGCGACAGCTGCCTGTAATGCCGCAGGAGCAGAGAAAGAAGAAGAACCCTCAGTCGTACAGGTAGTACGTTTATCATCAGTCTTAATGGCGGTCACAACAACACGAATGAAGCTTACATTTGCTGTAGCTGCAAGAAAAGGGCAGAAGGATCCTCGGGGTTAGGGCGAGTTTTAAAAAGCAATCGTAATTATGACGAGTGAATTCGTCGACGCGAGCGCAGAGATCCCCTATAGAACGGTGATCTCCGTCTCCTGGTTTATGTAGACAGCCTCCTCCACAGCAATGTGGAGCTGTTCCATCCTTGGGAAGGCCTGAAACCCCTTTTACCTACAGGACGTCAAAGAAGGGTTAGTGTGTTTAAGTGCAAATTAAATGAGAAATTGCTCATGTTTGTACCAAAAGGAGAGGACGGTCTCTCGAGCAGCGCTGCGGAGAGCTACATCTGTCGCCCTGCACATCTCTATGATGTGTCCACGCTCTCCGTCGCCTGGAACACACACACACACACACTGAGAGACCTGTTCAGCAGTTGGTGTTGAACGTACATTTCTGAGCGTTTTCACTACCTTGAGACACTTTAGAGCCAAACAGGAGCCTTGTGGGTTTGAATATCATCACTTTTCAAACTCTCAGTGTATAAATAACAGCCTGAGAGGGAAGCACGGAGGTAGACTCGGTTAAATACCGTGTGTAACGCCCTTTTCTCTGACAATGCTGCGGCTAAAAGGATTCAACAGGACTGGACCTCAAAAACACCTTGTTCCTGAAGGTTTGGACGCGGCGGCTCTGCAGAGACACTTGCAGGGCAGCTCTACTGATGGTGTTGGCGTATTGGGCACAGCCTCAGTAGGGGCGCAGCGGTCTTAGCGTGCACCTGCAGGGCGGCGAGGGTCGCAGCGTGCACCAGGGGCAGGAGTTTGCCACCAGCGGCCCTAAGCTTGTTCAGGGTCCGCCTCCTTTTGGGCTCCTCAGAGCTGAGAGGATGCGCTCTGAAACACACGCACACATTGGGTCAGCGCCTTCTGTTGCCGGGACTACCATAGTAAAGACCCGCACCCGCCGGTCGAGACGTCCGAAATGTTAGACGACCTCTTTTGGAGAGGCGTGTGATGTGTGCGCCCAGGTCCTGACGCCCAGCGCCTCAGGTACGCCGACAGCTGGAAGAGCGTGACCCTGTCGGGGCAGCAGGACGGGCCGGAGGTCCGGCACCGTGCGACACGGCGCCTGGAGCTGCCCCAGCAGCCGGGAGAAACACTGCGGCACAATGGATACCACGTTCCACATCAGTTAAAGCAGCAGCAGCAGCTTATCGGCGGCGTTCCCACGTGCGCAGAGCACCTTTTCCGCCTGGCCCGGCTGCTTGGCCTCCACCTTGTGCGTGAAACCTTCCTCAGCGTAGCGCAGAAGCTGTCAGCGTCACAGAGGAAGGGGGAGCTGCTGCTGCCGCTCACACAGGCCTCCCAGAACAGCAGGAACTCCCTGGTTCTCTGGACCTGCGGCAGGACTGAGGAAGATCACATTCAAAACCATTCCGTGTAAACGTGCGGATCAAAACGACTTGTACGAACTGTCAGTGGAAGAGATCTTGTTCTTCTCCAGCAGGAGGTGGCTGACGCGCTGCAGCGCTTCAGCCTGGAGAGAGAGTTCCTGCAGTAGCTCCTGTCTGCTGGGGCGGAAGCGGCTCGCCCTCATCCTCTGGGGAAAGATCACGGTGCAGCAGTTAGGATGGCGTCCAGGCCCAAGCTCCTCGCTCCCCTTGTCAGCACTACTGAACTCAAAACTGAAGACAAGCAATGACTTGCAGCTCTGTGATTGGGGGGGTGTTGCCCCGTCCCTCTCCGTGTTCATAGCAGCGTTAAAATGACAGCAAAAAGGTTGCAAAGGCTAAATAGACACCAATCCGTGTGTGCGAGGACCTTTCAGAGCGGTGAGGACTGAGCTTGCTGTACCTGTAGGAGGATGCAGCAAATGTCCAGGTGAATTCAAGAGCCTGGTCCAGACCGTCGTCCCCCGACGTCAGCCATGCCGTCCAGCTCCAGGAAAGACCTGACGTCGTTTCACCAAAGAAAAAGAGGCGGTTACCCGTGGTTTTATTGTCCGTTTGTTGTTCGGGTGCCTCAACTCACCCGGTTTTCTGAGGGTACCCAAACAGGAAGCGTCTTCGTCTGCGTTGATGTCATGTGACAGGAAGTCAAAGCTTCCCAGGACTTCTTCTAAACCCAGAGTCTCCTGTGGCGAGGAGGGTCTCAAACAGAGAAAGGTCGTTTGGGGAGGAGAGCGCAAGTGTCAGGGCACATGTGGTGGTCAGAAACACCCGGAGATCCACTCGGGGTACCTTCAGAATAGTCGCCAGGTGCAAAAGGTTGTGCCGCAGAGCTCGTAGCTCCTGCTCGGAGCAGGGCTGGCTGGGAAGCAGGTTACTGAGCTCTGATATCTGGGCCCCGATCCTGAGGGCCCGGGCCCTGTGCTGGCCAACGCTGGTCTCCGGAGGGGCAGCAGGAGGCGAGGGCGAGGCTGCAGCAGGCTGAATAGTCACAGTGGGCAAGGCAGGGAAGGAATGTGGCTCAAATTCTGAGGAGTCCTGGACCAACGAAGGGAAGGGTCTCGGAAACTAACGGGGAGGTATGAGAATGTGTAGCCACGCTAATCTAAATGTATAGTGTATGTATTTATGTCATGCAGAAAAGTAAAGATTCCACACTGGTTTGGACACCCCTGACCAAGACTGGAACAGTAGTGCTGACCTTCCCACCATGTCAATTACTTCAAAAGGTTGTTGTTGTTTTTTAAATGATCAAAGTTTTACATTGAGTCTGATTCTGGGTGCCAAAATCTCTGTGTAATATTTATAATGTGATCTGGTGACTAGAATAAAGAATCTGTATATTAGTGGCAGAAAAACACCGTTTTACTGCCCCCTGCTGGGAAGTTCTTAAAAATGCACATTTTCACTATTAATTTATATCGATTTCTGACTCGTGTAACATCCGCATCTTGATCTGTATTATGTGTCCCGGTCCCGGTTCTCCTGCCTGGTTTTTCTGAGAACATCAGGTGTGCTGGACCTGCATCACCACATAATGGAAAACAGTGGCATTAATAATATATATGAGTTTGTTCTAATCAACAGTAACATGCACCGATCATCTCAGAGAACAGATTCAGTAAACTAATGACAAAACCTCAGCTTAATGGTGCACACGGGCGATATTAAACTCATCCTACATGTACAGAGCACTGAATGAAGGTGCAAAGAAAACTTGCAAAACCTGGTGGCGTTCTGAGGGTTGTTGCTGGACAGAAAGGTGGCGTCTGGGATGTTGAAGGGGTAGCTGAGCGGAGACACACCTCCGGTATCGTGACGGCTCGCAGAGTCCACAGCTGCTGAGATACCTTCGACCTCCTGCAGCCGACGTGCCATTGACTGAGAAAAGGGGCGAGAGGTGCACATGTTTATGTTCCGCAGACCTTCAATCCACCAGAAACCGTCGGGTTAGGGTTCAGCATCATTTTGGCGTATATACCGTATTTTCACGACTATAAGGCGCACCTAAAACACTGAGATTTTCTCAAAAATCGACGGTGCGCCTTATAATATGGAGCGCCTTGTGTGTGGACTGAGTTCCAAAATCTGCTGTGCGCCTTTGGTGGGTGCACTACGGTAAACGCTCCACCAATCGATTAGCAGCACACCTACGCGTAAGGATCCCTAAAATGGCGCCGGTCAAGCGAGACGCGTATGAATGAGGCTTACTTTAAACTGCAAGACATCGAATATGCGGCTGAAAATGGCAATCGAGCAAACTTAGTGTTTTCGCTTTATGAGGAGGCGGCATCTCTCCATACGCGCAAGGACAACTGTTGCGCACCCTAATCCTAACCCTAACCAGGAGAGGGCAGCCATCTTCCCTAACCCTAACCAGGAGAGGGTGGCCATCTTCCCTAACCCTAACCCTAACCAGGAGAGGGTGGCCATCTTCCCTAACCCTAACCAGGAGAGGGCGGCCATCTTCCCTAACCCTAACCCTAACCAGGAGAGGGTGGCCATCTTCCCTAACCCTAACCCTAACCAGGAGAGGGCGGCCATCTTCCCTAACCCTAACCCTAACCAGGAGAGGGTGGCCATCTTCCGCACCTACTGCCGCGACAAGATAACACGCCCAGCCACATCACCAACATGGATGAGATCCCTCTGACTTTTAACATCCCTTTGACCCACAAAGTGGAGAAAAAAGGGACCAGCACGGTGGCGATACGCACAACGGGGCACGAGAAGTCGTCGTTCACCGTGGTTTCGGCTGCCACAGAAACGGACAGAGCGCTGGGTGACGGAAGGCGAACACTCCTTCACAAAGACTATGAGGCAGCGGCGGGCAGGTTATGCCACCATATGCGGGTGGATTGTAGACGCATGGGCTATGATACCGTCTTCATGTATTGGAAGAGCTTTCACAAAATCAACGCTGAACCAGAACCGGTCGGTGAGTCCGGTTCAGATGATAAGAAGAGGAATTCGGGATGTTGGGACACTGAAATAGCGCAGCTGTTTAATTCAGATACAGAAGATGAAAACTTTGATGGTTTTGTGGCGGAAGAATGAATATTTTGTTCAATAAATGTGTCGAAACTCAAGTTTTACTTCCGTTGTCATTTTTTACTGTATGTTTCAGCATGCGCCTAATAATACGGTGCACCTTATGTATTTTTAAATACAGAAATAGCACCCATAACTGAGACTGCGCCTTTTAATACAGTGCACCTTATGGTCGTGAAAATACGGTAAAAAGAATCACACCACTGAGGACTAAATACATCTATTTTCCACAAAAATGTCACCCCTTCAGCCGCTCGTGGTGGAGGACACGACCATTTCATTGCTTGGTTAGGAGATTTCTGTCACCGTGTTTCAGAGCTCACCAGAAAGTACTTTTCAGTGAAAGAGGGGCTTTGTCCTGCTGTCCGGCCGTGAAGCGGATTCCTTCTGGCGGACACCGAGAGCCGACTGAGCGACAGCCGCTTCATCTTTTCGCCGCTGTCAAAGGGACTTGGGGGTGTAAACACAAACACTGATAAGCAAACATGGAAGGCAGGTTTGAAACCTAAGAAAACAAAAAGGTTTGTTCTTTTAGAGATTCTGGGAAGCAGAAAACTGGGATTCTGTGCACGTGTGTATCCGTACTTCCAAGCGATTTCCAGCTGTAGTTTGATGGTTCCCAGCTCTGTGATGTCCACCAACATCAGCTGCGGCTTTGACACAAGAAGTCTGCACTGGCGCACGTCACCATGCCAACCAGAAGCCAGCTCAGACCCTTCAATTCCATCACCTGAGAGAGAAACAAACAGCAACTAAAGGGTGCACTGGAGACAGGGTGCAGGCCTCATAGAGGGGCTGCTGGTCCTCAGAGGCCAGCTCCGGCGCTCCAGGTGTCGGCACCACCCATATTCCATCAATCAAACAAATTCCAACCTTGATCTCAAAGTTGCGGTGGATATGGGGAAGGAAAACCATGTGTTCGCCTCCCAGGACTGGGTGTCGTCTGACTTGATCCTTCCTCTGATCCTCAATCGCTGGCGTCCCAGCTGCACGGTCACCTGCGAGACCGCGCATGCCAGTCAGTTACAGAACCATCGGATCTCACGGGGAATCCGGGCTCGAACATTCACCTCATATTGGTCTCCGGGACAAAGACGCGCAAAACCGATCAGGCCTGCGCGTAATAACAGTGTTATAACAATGAGGTCGCACATCTTAAAGGCTCTATGTCAACACATTGTTCATTAGACTGAAATTGGGTTCATCTTGGGATTAGAACAGGAGGACTTTTGGATGAATGAGCATCCTAAAGGGTGACATCAACCTTTCATTTTGATATGGAGCTCTCCAAGCAGGATCTCCAACTCTTTCCATTTCTGATATGTCCTGTAACGCATGGAAAAGGTCTCAGGTTGGTGTTTGATGACTCCCACCACGTGAGACTGGCAACATTTCACCAAAATGTGAGTCCACACCTGGAGGCTGTGTCTGTGGCTGCGGCTCAGCTCCAGCAGGCTTTCTCTGCAGGCTCTGGTGGGCGGAGACCTGGCGAAGGCCTTCTTCATGTTGACCACCCCCACCCCCTGACACACAGCCTCACACTACAGACAATACCGTAAAGCTCTTCCACCTGCGGAGCCCAGAGAGGACGGTGGTCACCTCTGCCTCGCCTCATAATCAAGGGGGGGGGGCATTATGACCCAGACTCTTGTTCACGGGTCAAGGCCAGACTTGAGGAAGCTGCTCTTTTCCACACTGTTAAGATGAAAATGTCTCCAAAGAAGGGCAGGGAAAGGAATAAAGAGCTACCTTACTGAGCTGAAATTCCACTCTTCGAATGGCTCGTTCCAGCGCTCGTATCTCCTGGGACAGCAAAGGCACCACGGCTTTGTTGACTGAGCAATTTAAGACGCTACATGACCGATGAGCGGTGAAGAATTACCTTTTCCAGATCATAAATGAAGGCCTTGAGACGGGCAGAGAAAGGAACAGGAGTCCATCATAAAGAGGGTTAGACCAGCCTCGCCGCCACCCCCCACCCCCACCCCCACTCACCAGCCTGGAGTCCCGCTTGGTGTCCCTCTGCTGTGACACTAAGAAGTCCATCTCTCCCTGCTGACTCTCCAGGATCTCCCTGCAGGTGGCCATGGCCGGTTATTGGGGTTATTGGGTGAAGACAAAGGAGCCAGATTCTGTTGTGGGAGAAGCCCAGGATTACCTCAGACCTCTGAGCAGCACCTGGAAAACCGCGTCAACGTCATGGAGCTGCAGAGGCCAGACGGCTCGGTCCTCCCTGCTGGACCACGGGTGCATCCTGGCAGATCTGTGTCCCGTCCTGGTTTTGGAGCGAAAAGAGCTCTGAACAGACGCCGGCCTGAAAGCAGACGCACTCGAGTGAAACCCTTCGTCTCTGGAGGCTTCTTCCCTCCATCAGGGAGGGATCCTTCACAGATTCCAGTCATTTGAACCCAGAGTAAATCCTGCTGGTTGCAGGATCCCCCCCCTTCGTTGGAGCAGTTGCATTATGGGAAACAGACAATCAGAGTAGAATCCCATTGGTTTTTCCGTACCGGAGCAGTGGAAAAACCTTCACACGACTTTCCTCAAATGGAGCTTTTAGCACCACTGGGTTTGAAATGGTTTTGTTAATTGTTGTTAACGTGTCTCACCATTGCCGCCCAGTTGGAGAAAAGCAAGCAAAAGGTGAAGGAGAGTCCCATTGGCCGGACGTCCATCAGCGGCAGAGTCAAACTGCAGCTTTAAAGACATCCTGGAAAACAGAAACTCATCTGAATCAAGACTGACACCACCTCCCGATTCTTCCCACCACACCAGCGTTTTGGGCTTATATTGATTACGGTGATTGACTTCAATGAACTTGAAAACCTGGAAAACGGAGCCCGGATCAATCCCCGTCTTTAAAACGCAGCACATTTGAATTTGAAGCTTTGGAACCAGAGAAGAAAACAAACGAAGATGCGAGGGGAAGAGATTGCGGGGTGAATAAGCAGATTCCGCCCCAGCTTATCAGGCATTGCTCTTTTCTTTGGCAGCTCCACTGTTTCGAGAACTCGGGCTGAGCGGAGTCAGGAGAACCCGACACTCGTCCAGCTCTTCCAGCTCTCCACGGACGGCGGGTTTATCCTCGCCCACACGCGGCCCCGCTCCGGCTGCAGCACCGCTCAGCCTTTTAACCTTTTGCTTCCACTTCATTGAGCTTAGAAACGTTTTTAAAGCTGAAAAAACGACATATTGGAGCTGTGAACCTGGAGTCCCCCAGATGTGTGTTAAAGTAAACTGAAATAGAGTTTTGAGAACTGAATCTTAAAAAGCTGTCGAACTTCCAAACGAATAATTTTCAAATTCAAAAGCAACTGCTCAGCGTCAGTTTGGTGGTTCAAATGAAACCATTCCAGTCCCGTCCAGTTAGTTTCTTTTTTTCTTAGGGATACAAATTCAAATAGAAGTGGTTCCGGTTCAGTTCCCAGAGGTCCGGCCCTGCGCCTGGCAGGGGCAAACAACCTCTGGAATCAAACCAACAACTTTGCTTCTAGATTTGTTTTGCTTTGAGCTTGAGTTTTTCTGTGAGAGGAGTTAGATGTTAGATGTTAGGATGTGCTTGGACTGCAATTGTTTTGAGGTGAGGAGTAAAACAGGTGGAAAGTGTTAATTCTGTGCAACAGCAAACTAGTTCCCCGACATCCTCGGATCAATAAATGGGTTCCCTGCTTGTATGGTGGGAAATAAATGTCCATATCAATCCTCCTGTCTAAACTGTACCTACATCGAACTGGCTCAGAACAACAGCAAAGTTGCTTCATCTTTTAGACAACATTCAATGTTCACGTTTGAGTCCGAACAAAACCCAAACCCGAACATTCAGCAGAACCTCAAAACAATCAGCTGTTAGGAGAGTTTTTAACTTACCCTGAGTGGGAGAAGAAGCATTTATTCTGCCCGATGGAAGGATCCTGAGTGTCATATCAAAAGCTGTACTTCTGGTGCGTGTGTGTGTGTGTGTGTGGGTGGGTGCGTTTGTCAGCTGTCTGCTCCGTCCTGATAGCATTTCGTGCCAGGCAGCTGATAACATTACCGTCCTGCAGCTGCAGCTTGAGAGGGTTTCTACACAGTGTGGAACACCAGAACATCTTCCTTCCGTCTGACGTCTCGCCGTCTGATTGTGAGGGAGATCCATTCATGCTAGATATCAGGTCTTCTGCGTGACCCCCGACCCCTGTCCAATATTGTTCTCTCTGCTTTTATACATCTCTTTCTCTTCTTTTCTTTGACACATCCCACACAGACGCACATCCCTATTTGCTGGCCTTCTGTGCTCAGAAAAGTCTGAAGAAGAGAAGGAGAATACAGTCTCAGACGGGGCCAACTCGGGATTTTCTCAAGGGCGTTGGAGGTCCTTATTTGTTCAGCTAGCCTTTAGCATTTAACGCTCCTGCTACCTGCTGATGCGTTGAAGGTCATGGCAGCTGTCACACTATGAGATGGTCACACTAAATTTCTGACATCGTTAGAAAATCTTTGGTCGCAAGACTGTGACAACAGCCATCCTAGAACCAGTGGCACACACGTCAGAAGATAGTACCAAAGGTATCACTACGAGCCAAAATCCCACAGTGTCCCACAGCCCCACTGTTACAGTACGAAACTATCTTGGCTGTCTCTACTTCTTTATTCCTCTTTCCTAACTCTTAACAAATTTAAAACAGTCCACAGAAAAGTGGAACAGGAAATGTTCAAAAGAACCCTGGAGCAAACCAATAACAAAGACCAACAAAGATAAACTGGCATTACAGCTAATTATGGTCCTTTCTGAGCACAATACTGTCACCTAGTTCACCTGTAATTGTCTTTTTTTGATATTTTTTGAAAAAGGGAGAACCGGCAAACAGCTGCACAACCTGTATGATGATCAAGCTGTGGAACCAGCTCCCTGTCCAGGTACGGGAGGCTGACTCCATCGCTACTTTTAAGATCAGACTTAAAACCTACCTCTTTGAAAAAGCTTATTGTTACTAATTGTCATTAATGACAATTATTGTCATTAATTTATTGTTACTAATTCTGTAGTTCCAGTTACTATCATCGACAGACAAATTATCATACTTAGGGGGTCGTCTAATCATCAGGTTAACATCTTAGCTGTGCTGCTAGAGGCCGAGGCTGCCGGGGTCCAGAAACATGATCACCTGACAGGCCTCTGTCACCCCCCCCACTGGGTTCTCGTCTCGTCTCGTCTCCCTACATGAGCCTGGTCCTGCTCAAGGTTTCTTCCTGTTAAAGTGGAGTTTTTCCTGCCACTGTTGCTTGTCTGAGGTTAGGCCCTGGGATTCTGGAAAGCACCTTGAAACAATTTTGATTGTAAAAGATGCTATATAAATAAAGATTGATTGATAGTGTGCATCAACTCTCCAGCTAACACGCATTATTTCATTAGTATTATTCATCTTATTCATTACGGCCCTCAGGAATGAAATCATCCTCATTGTAAACAAGCGCGTGGCGACGAAAAAAGAGCAATAAACCTGATGGATATTCTGCCCCTGCTGGATGGAAGACGTTATGACAAGAAACAGAGAACAACAAAGTGCAGAATACACGTGGTGTTCAGTCATATTTACATCCATCAGTAACTCACCTGTACCTGGACATTCTTCACACATTCATGTTTAAATGGTGTTTTAAACACTTGTAATGGTGTTAAACACTCATCAAAGTCAGTGTTTTCAGATTCTGTGATTTCACACTGGACAGAATGTGAATGAGTTACATCAACAAATCCTTTTTGCTCAAACAGAAGTTTCTACATCCAAAACACTCCTGATTAACTCAAATAAAAGCCGAACAAACTCAGTACCAACATGAGATAAATAAGATGCAAACAGACATATTGCTCAGTGCTTTTTAATAGAAGAAATCAGAATTATGAGCATCAATTATGCAGGTGTGTTAAAAGTAAAAAACTGGAACAATCAAACATGGGAACAGATCATGGATTTAAAAAAACAAACTAAGGGAAAAAAAAGAGCTGCAAAAATATCCATAGTGCTCTGTTCACAGCCATTAATATCTCCACTTATTTGGATGGCGAGTCCCAGCTGGTTGGGGCTCTTGTTCTGGGAAGGGTGGGCTAAGGTCTGGGTAGGGTGGGCGAAGGTCTGGGTAGGGTGGGCTAAGGTCTGGGTAGGGTGGGCGAAGGTCGGGGTAGGGTGGGCGAAGGTCTGGGTAAGGTGGGCTAAGGTCTGGGTAGGGTGGGCGAAGGTCTGGTTAGGGGTGGGCTAAGGTCTGGGTAGGGTGGGCGAAGGTCTGGGTAGGGTGGGCGAAGGTCTGGGTAGGGTGGGCTAAGGTCTGGGTAGGGTGGGCGAAGGTCTGGGTAGGGTGGGCGAAGGTCTGGGGATGGGGCACGCTTACTTGGTGGCATCCGACAGACCTGTGCATATGTCAGTTTGGGGCCGACCTGAAAAGTCAGAGCACAAGGATTTAGTTTCCAACATGAGCATCGTCTGTAGTCGGCCGCTCCTAGCGCGGGAGCCCCGTCTGTAGTCGGCCACTCAAAGCGGGAGCCCCTCGTAGTCGGCCGCTCCTAGCGGGAGCCCCGTCTGTAGTGGGAGGTGTTGGTGATAAACCAGACTTTGGTTCAGGAGGAGGTGTTGGTAAAAAACAGGCTCTGGTTCAGGAGGCGGTGTTGGTAATAAACCAGGCTCTGGTCCAGGAGGCGGGTGTTGGTAATAAACCAGGCTCTAGTCCAGGAGGAGGTGGTGGTAATAAACCAGGCTCTGGTTCAGGAGGAGGTGGTGGTGGTAATAAACCAGGCTCTGGTCCAGGAGGCAGTGTTGGTAATAAACCAGGCTCTAGTCCAGGAGGAGGTGGTGGTAATAAACCAGGCTCTGGTTCAGGAGGAGTGGTGGTAATAAACCAGGCTCTAGTCCAGGAGGAGGTGGTGGTAATAAACTAGGCTCTGGTTCAGGAGGAGGTGGTGGTACTAAACCAGGCTCTAGTCCAGGAGGAGGAGGTGGTGGTAATAAACTAGGCTCTAGTCCAGGAGGAGGTGGTGGTAATAAACTAGGCTCTAGTCCAGGAGGAGTGTGGTGGTAATAAACTAGGCTCTAGTCCAGGAGGAGGTGGTGGTAATAAACTAGGCTCTAGTCCAGGAGGAGGTGGTGGTAATAAACCAGGCTCTGGCCCAGGAGGAGGTGTTGGTAATAAACCAGGCTCTGGTCCAGGAGGTGTTGGTAATAAACCAGGCTCTGGTCCAGGAGGTGTTGGTAATAAACCAGGCTTTAGTCCAGGAGGAGGGTGTTAGTAATAAACCAGGCTCTGGCCCAGGAGGAGGTGTTGTAATAAACCAGGCTCTGGCCAGGAGGAGGTGTTGGTAATAAACCAGGCTCTGGTCCAGGAGAGGAGGTGTTGGTAATAAACCAGGCTCTAGTCCAGGAGGAGGTGGTGGTGGTAATAAACCAGGCTCTGGTTCAGGAGGAGGTTTTAATAACCTGGTTTTGCAGCACAGTGGATGGACCAGGCTCATCTGTGTCACACTGGCTCTGCTCCTGCTCAAGGTCATCAGCATCAATGGGACGGATGCTGTAGAAGCTTTTGACCCATCTGGAGTGTTTTCTTCTCCGCCTGTGCTCAGTCTGGGCAGCGCCACATGGGGATGTGATTCCAGGGGTTCCTCATCACATCTGCTTCTGCTGTCTCCTTTAAGCTCTGCATCCAAGCATGCATGCTGGGTTCCTGCGGTGGTGTGCTGCCTGTGCTCCACCGTCACCTTGCTCCGTCTAACGTAGGTTGGGAAGTCTGACAGACTGCTGTCGCTGTCGCTCTTTTATGTCGTTAAACTGTGATTCCATGACTTGTAAAACAGGAAAATGGGAAACTCCGTTTGATCCAGATCTGACCAAGGAGGACTTATTCATGGTGGATGAAAAGACCAAGGTTTGAAGTCCACAGTCTTCGGCAAAACCTTCAACCGAATCTCATTTACAAACATGAAACTTTGAATTTTCAGGTTCCAGTTCAGATGATGAATATTGAGAAGAGATTTGAAACCTATCGTGCTCTTAAAATATAATAGGTGGCTGAATAGCACAATTTTAATCTGGTTTGAGACGGGGCTCCCGCTAGGAGCGGCCGACTACAGACGGGGCTCCCGCTTTGGGTGGCCGACTACAGACGGGGCTCCCGCTATGAGCGGCCGACTACAGACGGGGCTCCCGCTGTGAGCGGCAGACTACAGACGGGGCTCCCGCTATGAGCGGCCGACTACAGACGGGGCTCCCGCTGTGAGCGGCCGACTACAGACGGGGCTCCCAGTGTGAGCGGCCGACTACAGACGGGGCTCCCGCTGTGAGCGGCCGACTACAGACGGGCTCCCGCTGTGAGCGGCCGACTACAGACGGGACTCCCGCTATGAGCGGCCCACTACAGACGGGGCTCCTGCTATGAGCGGCCCACTACAACTACAGACGGGGCTCCTGCTATGAGCGACCCACTACAGACGGGGCTCCCGCTATGAGCGGCCCACTACAGACGGGGCTCCCGCTATGAGTGGCAGACTACAGACGGGGCTCCCGCTATGAGCGGCCCACTACAGACGGGGCTCCCGCTATGAGCGGCCCACTACAGACGGGGCTCCCGCTATGACCGGCCCACTACAGACGGGGCTGCTGTTATGAGCGGCCCACTACAGACGGGGCTCCTGCTATGAGCGGCCCACTACAACTACAGACGGGGCTCCCGCTATGAGCGGCCCCACACAGACGAGGCTCCCGCTGTGAGCGGCCGACTACAGACGGGGCTCCCGCTGTGAGCGGCCCACTACAGACGGGGCTCCCGCTGTGAGCGGCCCACTACAGACGGGGCTCCCGCTGTGAGCGACCCACTACAGACGGGGCTCCCCTATGAGCGGCCGACTACAGACGGGGCTCCCGCTGTGAGCGGCCCACTACAGACGGGGCTCCCGCTATGAGCGGCCGACTACAGACGGGGCTCCCGCTGTGAGCGGCCCACTACAGACGGG
Source organism: Takifugu flavidus (assembly GCF_003711565.1). Lineage (NCBI taxonomy): Eukaryota > Metazoa > Chordata > Actinopteri > Tetraodontiformes > Tetraodontidae > Takifugu > Takifugu flavidus. The sequence continues at coordinate 58,120 of NW_026621896.1, read as the reverse complement.
GCTCCCGCTATGAGCGGCCCACTACAGACGGGGCTCCCGCTATGAGCGGCCCACTACAGACGGGGCTCCCGCTATGAGCGGCCCACTACAGACGGGGCTCCCGCTATGAGCGGCCCACTACAGACGGGGCTCCCGCTATGAGCGGCCCACTACAGACGGGGCTGCTGTTATGAGCGGCCCACTACAGACGGGGCTCCTGCTATGAGTGGCCCACTACAAATACAGACGGGGCTCCCGCTATGAGCGGCCCACTACAGACGGGGCTCCCGCTATGAGCGGCCCACTACAGACGGGGCTCCCGCTATGAGCGGCCCACTACAGACGGGGCTCCCGCTATGAGCGGCCCACTACAGACGGGGCTGCTGTTATGAGCGGCCCACTACAGACGGGGCTCCTGCTATGAGTGGCCCACTACAACTACAGACGGGGCTCCCGCTATGAGCGGCCCACTACAGACGAGGCTCCCGCTGTGAGCGGCCGACTACAGACGGGGCTCCCGCTGTGAGCGGCCCACTACAGACGGGGCTCCCGCTGTGAGCGGCCCACTACAGACGGGACTCCCTGTGAGCGGCCGACTACAGACGGGGCTCCCGCTGTGAGCGGCCCACTACAGACGGGGCTCCCGCTGTGAGGCCGACTACAGACGGGGCTCCCGCTATGAGCGGCCCACTACAGACGGGGCTCCCGCTATGAGCGGCCCACTACAGACGGGGCTCCCGCTGTGAGCGGCCCACTACAGACGGGGCTCCCGCTATGAGCGGCCCACTACAGACGGGGCTCCTGCTGTCTGTAGGCCTCATGTGCCAGAGTGATGGGCTTTGAGCACGTGATGACTCCTGTGGTGAAGATCAGAAACAGCATCCGCTCCAGAGCCAAACAGCTCAGAACATTCAAGGTTCTGTTGGAGGAGCTGCCAACTGAATATGGTGACCTGCTGCTACACACAGAAATCTGATGGCTCAGCCATTAATTTTGGAAACATTGTTGTCGGTTGTTTGACTTGCCGGCTTTTGCAAAATTGCTAAATACACGCTAGCATGCCTGTTTTAAGCTATCGTAGCGGTATATTTTACCATGCCCGCGCCCTATAATCCGGAGCGCCTGATGTATGTGTTAAATACAGAAATAGCACCCGTAACTGAGGCTGCACCTTTTAATACGGTGCACCCTTTGGTCGCGAACATACGGTATATAGAACATAGGGCACGTTTGTGCGTGATATCACTCCGCGTCTGCGCAACGACAACAACCTCCAATCTTTAGCATTGCTGCGCCAACTGGTGGTCTTTTGGGTTGAGGATAACGGTGATCTATATGTAGCTATATGTAGCTATAGCGTCATTGGCCTCCACTCCAGCCACTCCTGGTAGTTCCTCAAAAACACTGAGTTTTTAGTGGATGCACAATCTGTGGAAGCCAACATAGAAATTTCTGAAGAGCCAAAGTTCTTGCAACAAAAATATAGTCCCCAATTAGGTTGTTTTGTTATCACACGACCCCGTCCCCATTATCTTAAGAGCGGCCCACTACAGACGGGGCTCCCGCTATGAGCGGCCCACTACAGACGGGGCTCCCGCTATGACCGGCCCACTACAGACGGGGCTGCTGTTATGAGCGGCCCACTACAGACGGGGCTCCTGCTATGAGCGGCCCACTACAACTACAGACGGGGCTCCCGCTATGAGCGGCCCACTACAGACGAGGCTCCCGCTGTGAGCGGCCGACTACAGACGGGGCTCCCGCTGTGAGCGGCCCACTACAGACGGGGCTCCCGCTGTGAGCGGCCCACTACAGACGGGGCTCCCGCTGTGAGCGGCCCACTACAGACGGGGCTCCCGCTGTGAGCGACCCACTACAGACGGGGCTCCCGCTATGAGCGGCCGACTACAGACGGGGCTCCCGCTGTGAGCGGCCCACTACAGACGGGGCTCCCGCTATGAGCGGCCCACTACAGACGGGGCTCCCGCTATGAGCGGCCCACTACAGACGGGGCTCCCGCTATGAGCGGCCCACTACAGACGGGGCTCCCGCTATGAGCGGCCCACTACAGACGGGGCTCCCGCTATGAGCGGCCCACTACAGACGGGGCTGCTGTTATGAGCGGCCCACTACAGACGGGGCTCCTGCTATGAGTGGCCCACTACAACTACAGACGGGGCTCCCGCTATGAGCGGCCCACTACAGACGAGGCTCCCGCTGTGAGCGGCCGACTACAGACGGGGCTCCCGCTGTGAGCGGCCCACTACAGACGGGGCTCCCGCTGTGAGCGGCCCACTACAGACGGGACTCCCGCTGTGAGCGGCCGACTACAGACGGGGCTCCCGCTGTGAGCGGCCCACTACAGACGGGGCTCCCGCTGTGAGCGGCCGACTACAGACGGGGCTCCCGCTATGAGCGGCCCACTACAGACGGGGCTCCCGCTATGAGCGGCCCACTACAGACGGGGCTCCCGCTGTGAGCGGCCCACTACAGACGGGGCTCCCGCTATGAGCGGCCCACTACAGACGGGGCTCCTGCTGTCTGTAGGCCTCATGTGCCAGAGTGATGGGCTTTGAGCACGTGATGACTCCTGTGGTGAAGATCAGAAACAGCATCCGCTCCAGAGCCAAACAGCTCAGAACATTCAAGGTTCTGTTGGAGGAGCTGCCAACTGAATATGGTGACCTGCTGCTACACACAGAAATCTGATGGCTCAGCCATTAATTTTGGAAACATTGTTGTCGGTTGTTTGACTTGCCGGCTTTTGCAAAATTGCTAAATACGCGCTAGCATGCCTGTTTTAAGCTATCGTAGCGGTATATTTTACCATGCCCGCGCCCTATAATCCGGAGCGCCTGATGTATGTGTTAAATACAGAAATAGCACCCGTAACTGAGGCTGCACCTTTTAATACGGTGCACCCTTTGGTCGCGAACATACGGTATATAGAACATAGGGCACGTTTGTGCGTGATATCACTCCGCGTCTGCGCAACGACAACAACCTCCAATCTTTAGCATTGCTGCGCCAACTGGTGGTCTTTTGGGTTGAGGATAACGGTGATCTATATGTAGCTATATGTAGCTATAGCGTCATTGGCCTCCACTCCAGCCACTCCTGGTAGTTCCTCAAAAACACTGAGTTTCTAGTGGATGCACAATCTGTGGAAGCCAACATAGAAACTTCTGAAGAGCCAAAGTTCTTGCAACAAAAATATAGTCCCCAATTAGGTTGTTTTGTTATCACACGACCCCGTCCCCATTATCTTAAGAGAATATAAAAGAATGAGTGGAGACAGGAGAGAATGAGACGTTTTTGGCGCGTGTCGCTCTTGATTTTGTGTTTATTTTTGCAGTAAACTTAAAGGAGGCCTTTTCCCTTTATGTTTGATTAAATTTAAGCTGATATTCCATTCTTGACATCTTTAAATTTACACTATTCATGGGAGTTTTATTTGGTCATTTTGCTTCTTTTTATTTCCTATTCCCCACATTTATTCATAGTTTTTATTAGATTGCAATAAATCCTATAACATTGAACAGACTGACTAAAGTCAAATGACCTGTGGTTCCCACCGATAGCCGTCATTCTGATGGGTTTTTGCTGGCTGCAGCTGAAATATTCCAATGCTCCATGTCACAGAGACAGTAAATACTAAACCCTAAAGATTCTGAAGGCATGATGTAAAATAGTAACGTATAATACAGACATTTGAAGAGACAATTAAGAGAATGTTTCCATGCTTCTAAGAATGGCCGAGGAGCCATTTAGAACTTTATAGAGATGCATTGTGTGATACCAGGAACTAATTTAACTTCAAGGCGAAGCTGCTTCTGCTTTGTCGACCATCGACTGATCTCCTGAAAGTCCACCAGCGCTTTTGAAAAACTGAATTTTTCATCTATGGAGGGAGTAGACGGCAGATGTTTCCACAGATGTTCTTCACCAGTGGTCAGTGAGTGATGCAGCAGATGAGCGGGAGTTGACTGGCTTCTACCGGCCATGACTCAATGTCTCCAGCCCATAGTGTGGATTCTCTACGAGATCAGACAGCGGCTTCACTCCTGAATCCTGCAGCTGGTTCCCACTCAGGTCCAGTTCTCTGAGATGGGAGGGATTGGACCTCAGCGCCGAGGCCAGAGAGCCACAGCTGATCCCTGATAACCTGCAGCGCCATAATCTGAAAAATGCAGGATAAGGTTATACGGTGCAGGTCTGCATGTTATCTGCGTCAGTACTAAACCTACGTTAGTTCTTAGTTGGGTCAGACCTGAATTCACGATATTACAAGGAATTTTTTTAATGTGGTGCATCACAGCAGTGTTGAGAACAGCCTCACTTCACCATCTTAGCAGCTGGTATATAGGTAGAAAAATGAAGACTGACCTGAGCCTCTCCAGTTTACAGTTTGGACTCTCCAGTCCAGAACAGAGCCGCTCCACTCCTGAACTTCAGCTTGTTCCCACTCAGGTCCAGTTCTCTGAGATGGGAGGGATTGGACCTCAGCGCCGAGGCCAGAGAGCCACAGCTGATCTCTGATAAACTGCAGCTCCTTAATCTAAATAAAGAAGGGAAACTTTTATAAGGTTATAAGTGAACCAGTATTAATCTGAAAGGTTAATCAAAGGCATGATCTGTAAATATTTAATTAGTTACAGGTTAAAAAATGATAGTAATATGTAATTACCACAATTCCAACCTCTCAGGTTTGCACTGTTCCAGAGGAGAATATATATTGTTCTGGCGCTCACTCTTCCCAGGTTCTCCCACCTCTTTCCCTCCCATCTCATCATGGAGATCCATCTCACCTGTGGCTCATCTTTAAGGCACAACCTGTCTTAGATGACTTCCTGTCTCCCTCACCATCTCCCTCCTCGTTGGCTGGTGTCTACCAGGCACCCTCACCTAGTTTTGTCTAATTTTGGTTACCATCTGTGGGCTTTTTCATTGTCCTTAAATCAATTTATCATGAATAAGTGGTCCCCGTGTGGCCCTCCCTCCTGAAGGAACTGGGCACACACAACACACTCAGAAAGTGTGAGGACCCTCGGATGGAATAATGGACATTTTTGAGAATGGTGTTTACCTCAGAGTTTCCAGTCGGCAGTTTGGAAAGTGGAGAGAAAACCACAGAGCAGCTTCACTCCTGGATCCTTCAGCTGGTTCTCACCCAGGTCCAGTTCTCTGAGATGGGAGGGATTGGACCTCAGCGCCGAGGCCAGAGAGCCACAGCTGATCTCTGATAAACTGCAGCTCCTTAATCTAAATAAAGAAGGGAAACTTTTATAAGGTTATAAGTGAAACCAGTATTAATCTGAAAGGTTAATCAAAGGCATGATCTGTAAATATTTAATTTAGTTACAGGTTAAAAAATGACAGTAATATGTAATTACCACAATTCCAATTTCTCAGGTTTGCACTGTTCCAAAGGAGAATATATATTGTTCTGGCCCTCACTCTTCCCAGGTTCTCCCACCTCTTTCCCTCCCATCTCATCATGGAGATCCATCTCACCTGTGGCTCATCTTTAAAGGCACAACCTGTCTTAGATGACTTCCTGTCTCCCTCACCATCTCCCTCCTCGTTGGCTGGTGTCTACCAGGCACCCTCACCTAGTTTTGTCTAATTTTGGTTACCATCTGTGGGCTTTTTCATTGTCCTTAAATCATTTATCATGAATAAGTGGTCCCCGTGTGGCCCCCCCTCCTGAAGGAACTGGGCACAACACACACACTCAGAAAGTGTGAGGACCCTCGGATGGAATAATGGACATTTCTGAGAATGGTGTTTACCTCAGAGTTTCCAGTCGGCAGTTTGGAAAGTGGAGAAAACCACAGAGCAGCTTCACTCCTGAATCCTGCAGCTGGTTCTCACTCAGGTCCAGTTCTCTGAGATGGGAGGGATTGGACCTCAGCGCCGAGGCCAGAGAGCCACAGCTGATCTCTGATAAGATGCAGCGCTCTAATCTGAAAAATGCAGGATGAGGTTATACGGTGCAGGTCTGCATGTTATCTGCGTCAGTACTAAACCTACGTTAGTTCTTAGTTGGGTCAGACCTGAATTCACGATATTCCAAGGAATGTTTTTAATGTGGTGCATCACAGCAGTGTTGAGAACAGCCTCACTTCACCATCTTAGCAGCTGGTATATAGGTAGAAAAATGAAGACTGACCTGAGCGTCTCCAGTTTACAGTTTGGACTCTCCAGTCCAGAACAGAGCCGCTCCACTCCTGAATCCTTCAACGGGTTGAAGCTCAGGTTCAGAACCCTCAGATGGGAGAGGTTGGACTTCAGAGCTGAGGCCACAGAATCACAGCTGGTCTCTGATAAACTGCAGCCCAATAGTCTAAAATAACAAATATTTTGAGAGAAGACAAATAAAAATCAACATGTACCAGAGCAAAACACAGCTTACAAGCAACAAACCTCTGGTCCTGCACCGGCTTATCTGCCGTATGTTCCTATTTTGGGTTCTTTCAGGGCGGTTGGACAAGATCTACAGCGTATGTAAAGTGTGTGTAGGTCAAAATACCTTCCAAGTTTGTGAGACCACATTTCTCAATAGCACTCAACTCTTGTCAGGAGTTGGGACAAAGTGACCCACTCCTGATAGCTTGTGGGCGATGCTGCAGCGACCCTGCAATCCCTACACTCTCTGGTGAAACCAAATCAAAGGTTTTAGACACTGCTGGATGCTGGAAGGGTGGCTATAGTCTGGACGCATCGTTCCCCTGACCGCACATTTCTCCAACAATGATTGGCAGCTGGTGTCACTTGTTCTCCAGATGAGAGAAGGAAAGAGAGCCCCCCCACAGTGTGTTTGATTGCCCCACTGCAAGCTCAATGCTGCCAGAAAACATTGCAGGAGCATCAATTCCCCTCAGGGCATCAACAAGGACCTCAGGAAAAGGTGCAGCTGCCACCTACTAGAGACAAGCACACTGAGCTGAGATTCAAAGCCCTCTCCTCCCAAGAGAAGAGCTTGTTTGTTGGAGGCTCTTCTGGGCGATACCTGGTGCCACAGCTCCAGCTCAGCCCGTCTCTGGAGCTGAGGTGGAGCTGAGCAAGTTTCATGGTTCTCCACCACTTCCTCTCGCTGAGGACCTTCTCAGCTGGTGGTTTCTGCTCCACCTTCCAAGTTGAGCAGGTGATACTTCTGCATTCCTGCCACCAGTGTCTCTGCAGAAAGAGTCTTCTCTACTGTTTTATATTAGATTGTAGAAAATTAGGATTTTTGGTTGATGTCTTAGATGTTGTTGACTAAGAGCAGGTTTTTCTTTAATAACATAGAGAGATTCGATGAGAAGAGCAAATGTATTATTTTATGAGCTACTTCCACTACTATTATATACACATAGATTTATCTAAAAATGTGTGAAAACTTATGGATGGAAACCTTTTTAAAATGGTTGCATTGTGTAGAATCGGTGGAGAATCAACTTGTTGACTTCTGATTTGGACTCCAATGGAAGTGAGGTGCAACAATTGTGGATGCTGAAAGCTTCAGATCTTCATGAAGGTTTCTGTGGTTGGACTGACCTGCTGCCCCTTTAAGAGGGAGGCAGGTTTGGGCTTCTGGCTGGAATGAAGCCACCTAAGATGAGAATGACTGCAGGCTTTCAGTACCAAGGTTTAACAGGGTGCTCACTTCACACTTGGGCTTTTCTCTTTTTTGGGATGGCTTTTCTCAGTAGAGAAGGGGCATGGCACACTGCAGCAGCTTTCTTTTTGGGTTTGCTAGTTTTCCTTCTGATCTTTAAAAGACAGGAAGAACCATTTTTGATTGGTCTGAATGTTTGGGCGGTTTTGTGGCCAGCCTAAAATAAAACAAGACAAATCTACAACTGATACTTCCTTTCTAGTCATTGATGACCGTCCTCACATGGGACAGATTTCCACAACCAATTTAATACTGCAAATCTGTCCTGTGTGGTCTTTTTTCTGAGAACTGTAACACTACGTTTATAACAAAGATCAAACATGGAACATTTATTGTCTAACTAGTTACACCTGGGAAAGTACTGGATCATCTCTGACTGACCTGAGAGTCTCCAGCTCACAGAGAGGATCCTGGAGAAAACCACAGAGCAGCTTCACTGCTGGATCCTTCAGCTGGCTGTAGCTCAGGTCCAGAACCCTCAGATGGGAGGGATTGGACCTCAGCGCCGAGGCCAGAGAGCCACAGCTGATCTCTGATAACCAGCAGCCACTCAGTCTGGATAAGGAATCATGGCAAGAAATGATCTCTTATTGGAGGAAAAGTCATATTACACTTGCTCAAAATCATTATTTCATTTTATTTCATTATTTAATCAGGGCCCTTGGAGTCAGGAGAGCTCTGGCCCCCCACTGATAAACTGGGATATTACAGCAACAACACAGTTAAAAATTATCTATAAAATTGACTTTCAATGGCTCATTTAAATTCATACTACACTTCTCTTCTCCAAAAGTCAATGGAGTTTATCTTGAAGCCTTTCATTGTTTAGTTGTTATGTCGAAGATAAAAGGAAGCTGACCTGAGAGTCTCCAGCTGACAGTTTAGACTCTCCAGTCCAGAACAGAGCAGCTTCACTGCTGGATCCTTCAGCTGGTTGTTACTCAGGTCCAGAACCCTCAGATGGGAGGGATTGGACCTCAGCGCCGAGGCCAGAGAGTCACAGCTGATCTCTGATAAACTGCAGTCACTCAGCCTGGAAAAGGAATAAATGGGGCAAATAAAAACACATTTCTAAATCTGAAAATGAAGAGAAAAGCAGAAAATGTAAAGAAATTTAGAAAAGACCAGCAGAGGCCTCCTGACCTGAGCGTCTCCAGTCTGCAGTTTGGATGCATCATTGCAGAAGACAGGAACTTTACTGCATCATCTGTCAGGTTATGGTTCCAGCTTAAGCTCAGCTCCCGTAGATGAGAAGGGTTTGACGTCATTGCTGAGGCCACAACTTCACAATGACTCGTTGAAAGAACACTACCAGGCAGTCTGTTGTGTATGAAACAAAAATAGTGAGTCAAACTTTGGGATTTCTAATCAACTTATCTGAGAATCTACCTCAACACAAATGTAGCTCATTTCCTGGAAAAGCTAAATTCAACACCGTAGAGCAACAGTTTGAACGACCATCAGATCTGAAATGCAACTGAATTATTCTCAACATTTGTCTTATTTTAGAACAGCTCATAATTACTCAATATTTAAAATGATTGTAGCAAATGGTTTAAAGAAACGTGCATCTTTTTATCTGTCTATCGGCTCTTTGGATATTTTGCATTTCATCCAATTTGTACGATGGTGCGTCAAGTCTTAATTCAGCGATCCGATCGATGACATCAGAGTCTCTGGTTGCATCGATTGCCCTCAGCTTCTGTTATATCTGCCTGTTTCCCTTCAAATCATTTTCACTGCACCTTTTGTTGCTAGTGATGAAGTTGCCACCTAACGGGTGTGGAAAGGCTCAAACAACTTTGTGGGTCACATAAAGGCTCCAAACGGAACCGCCACAAAGACCTAAAACACCCATTTAAACCAACGAGGCCGGCTGTTTTTACGTTGAACAAATGAAGCAAAATAGTCACGTGTCATTAGTTAAAATGTGTTTTTCTGTCGTTAGAATACGATGTATACAAACAAACAAAAGTTATTTAATGACATGACAGTAATTTCATGATAGTCAGTTAACTTGTGGCTCCTATTATTCCTGCCTTATGTTGGTTTGTCTGGATTGACCTTTGAACTTATATCCAGCCAGTGTTGAACATTTCTGGATGAATTGTTGTTGTTTTTAATTTATGGACGCTGCAATGGAGATAAAGAATTGAAGGAATGACCACTGGAGGGGGTATTGCTACCTGACATGATCCACTCGCTTGATTTAAACGCCGATGTCCGGCCCTAAAAATCTTTACTTACTTGGCCTTCCTGCAGTTCCTCACAGCTGGAATCAGGCGACGTCGTCCCTCCTTTGAGGTTTTGTACTGCTCCAGGTTCAGCTCATCCAGAACCTCCTCTGACATCTGCAGCAGGTAGGCCAGAGCTGAACAGTGGATCTCTGACAGTCTCCTCTCTGATTTCTCCCCTGACTTCAGGAACTCTTGGATCTCCTGATGGACTGACTGATCCTTCATCTCCATCAGACAGTGGAAGATGTTGATGCTTCTGTCTGGGGAGATTTTATAACTGTTCTCCTCCTTCAGGTTGTTGAGGACCTTCTGGATGGTTTCTGGGTGGTTCTCCATCTGATCCAACAGTCCACCCAAGATCCTCTGATTGGACTCCAGAGAGAGACCATGAAGGAAGCGAACAAACAAGTCCAGGTGGCCATTTTCACTTTTGAGAGATTTCATTAGTGCTCTCCAGAGGAAGTCATCAAGAGATGTGATTGGTTTAGAATATTTTAGGAACTGATTTATAACCACTGTGTCTTTCCTGGTGTAACGGTGGAACATGTAGACGGCAGCCAGAAACTCCTGAATGCTCAGATGAACAAAGCAGTAGACTGATTTCTGGAAGATCACACTCTCTCTCTTGAAGATCTCTGTACAAACTCCTGAGTACACCGACACCTTGGAGACGTCCAGTCCACATCGCTCCAGGTCTTCTGAGTAGAACATGATGTTTCCTTTCTCCAGATGTTCAAACGCCAGCCGACCCAACTTCAGAAGGAGTTCTTTATCAGCCTCAGTCAGTTCCTCTGGTCTCTGCTTTCCTCCATACTTCTGCTTCTTCCTCTTCATCTGAACCATCAGGAAGTGTGAGTAGAGGTCAGTCAGGGTTTGGGGCAGCTCTCCTCTCTGGTCTCTGGTCATCATGTCCTCCAGAACTATAGCAGTGATCCAGCAGAAAACTGGGATCAGACGCATGATGTGGAGGCTCCTGGAGGCCTTGATGTGTGAGATGATTCTCTTGGACAGATCTTCATCACTGAACCTCCTCCTGAAGTACTCCTCCTTCTGGGAGTCAGTGAAGCCTCGTACTTCTGTGATCCTGTCAACACACGAGGGAGGAATCTGATAGGCTGCTGCAGGTCTGGAGGTGATCCAGATGAGAGCTGAGGGAAGCAGGTTCCCCTGGATGAGGTTCACCAGGAGCACGCCAACGGACGATACTTGTGTGACATCAGAGATGAGCTGATGGTTGTTGAAACCCAGTGGAAATCTGCTTTCATCCAGGCCATCAAAGATGAACAGAAGTTTCCAGACAGTCAGATCTTCTGCTCTGATCTTCTGTAATGTTGGATGGAAAACATGAAGCAGTGAGAGAAGACTGTGCTGCTCATCTCTGATCAAGTTCAGCTCCCTGCATGAGAGCGGAAGCACCAGACTGATGTCTTGGTTCTCCAAACCTTCTGCCCAGTCCAGACTGAACTTCTGCACTGAGAAGGTTTTTCCAACGCCGGCGACACCGTTGGTCAGAACCACTCTGATGTGCCCCTGTTGCTCAGATAAGACTTTGAAGATGTCCTGGCACTTGATTGGAGTGTCCTGGATGTTCTTCTTGGAGGTTCTCTCAAGCTGTCTCACCTCATGTTGTGTGTCCACCTTCTCACTTTGTCCCTCAGTGATGTAGAGCTCAGTGTAGATCTTGTTCAGCAGGGTTCCACTTCCTGCTTCATGAGTTCCTTCAGTCACATGTTCACATCTTCTCTTCAGACTGACCTTATGACCTTCTATCACCTCCTGCAGTTCACCACCCTCTAAAACAAACAATCTTTTAAATCCTTTTACAATTGTCATCTACAGCAGTAACACAGATGTCCTCAACTGGAAAATATTCTGTCATGTTTGAATGATAGAAGCAACAGTCGGGTAAGGACCCATCTCACTGTCAGTTTGAAATGTTATGTCTTCTTATGTACACCTATTCTTTTATTTCATTGGGTTTCAATCTAATTTAGTCTATAACAACCATTTCCATGTCTTCCAAGAGTTTGCTTGGACTAAACAGCTGGTAAAAGCTGGATGATATTGAGAAAAACACATCAAACCTTCTCCAAACACATCATACTCAGCAGACCCATTGTCCTGTAAAGGTCACCTGCCTTCAGCTCTTTAACACTTTCCAGAACTAAATGACTAAATGTTGCTAAATACTGTCTAAGCATTTAGGAAGGTCTGAAGAGGGTTTGGTTCCAGTGGAACCAAACAAGTGCTCTCTGGATCTTCTCTTGCACATTGTAAATACACAAGTTGTTCCTTTATTCCGACCCAAAAGTATCTTATAAATACAAATGTACGAGCTTACGTGAGACGCTGTTGTTCAGGTCGGCGGTCTGCAGTTCAGTTCTCCGTTTCTTTTCACCCTCGGGACAGGAGGAATCTCCAATGGAAGCAGACCGTTTCTGACACCTGTCAAAAATGGGAATAGTGGTTATACATGTCTACTGGGCGTTAGCAACGCCTAAGAAAGGCTGCGTTCACTTCTACTTTCAGTTTGCTCTGACAGTTGAAGATTGAATGAACACTGAGCAAAAAATATAAAGTTATTTACGTTCTAACAAGCTCGTTTAGTTGGAGAAAAGTGTATTTGATCTAAGTGTTTAGTGGCGTTTCTTCATTGTGAATTTATGTTTGAAATAAAAGTGCCAAATCAGGAATATAAACTCATAGAATAGAACAAAAGTTCTCCATTTATGCTCCAAATACAGTAGTCTGGTCTCTGAAACTGATCATTAAATAGCACAGAGGTCACGCGTATTCAAAAGCTTATTTCAACCATTTAGAAATGACTGATATTGTTGTCTATGGGTTTATTAGAACCAGGAGCCTTATAAATAGACTTTTTAATGAATTTTCATGACATGTGGTGGAACAGTGTGGCAGAACAAGCTGCACAGACCTGCCATGTCTTACCCATCCGTATCTAAATGGAGAGCTGGAGCACTCTGCAATGATGGATATTGTTGGGAAACTTTAAAATATATGCCTAGGAATTTTTGTGAGATGATGTTAACCCATGTAGGAGAAATGACCAGTTAAAAACAGAAGCAATTTTCAGTTTTAAAAGATTTACCACACTAAAATTAACATGGGAGTTAATGGGAGCGAACACCTGACACGTTGGTGCACCGTTTCATTTTAAGGACCTGATGAATTTCATTTTTCACGATAGTAGAGGCTAATACCCACAAAATGATGTTTTGTATGGTTGTGAAATGTTCTAAGGCAGAGTTGTGGTTCGGAAAACCTTACTTTAAAGGTGACCCTTGAGGTCTGATTCCGAAGTTTAAAGGTGCCACACAAACACATCATCACACTTTAGTTTTCTTACATTTGGTCTGAACTTCTGAAGTTTATTGCTCCATCTTTGGACAGGTCACTCTTCAGGGACACCCTGCTGGGCACTGTGGACTCTGCTCTGTCCTCGTCCATCCTGAGGAAACATCAGAAATAGTGATGAGACTGTGATGAAGGTAAATAATCTGTAGAGGTTGTAGCTAAATAATCCCAATTCACTGCATTTTTATCAAACAGGAACATTTCTAATCCATTCTGGATAACAACTGAATCAATAAATCAATGATGTATCTGTATAATTTTCATGTTTTCAGAGTTTAAGCTGCTTTTTTTAACTGTTCCCTGCAGTGAGAAAAGAACTGGCACCTTTTCCAGCCCCTCATCCTGCAGCACTGAATGTGCTCTAAAGTTCTTTCCAGAGCAAACGTCTCTGCACTTGCAGCAACATGTTGTAGTCATGGATCCGTGAGGAGAACCGGATACAGGAAACGCCCCCACTTTGATCCCAAAACCCAACTGGTGGCCAACGGTGGTCCGGCAACGACGGGGACGCTGGTCCATCAGGCCCCACAACACTGGTTTTCCACAGGCCAACATGGTGAAAGGACTGTGCACCGTTTCATTTTAAAGAGCTGATGAATTTCATTTTTCACGATAGTAGAGGCTAATACCCACAAAATGATGTTTTGTACGGTTGTGAAATGTTCGAAGGCAGAGTTATGTGGTTCAGAAAACCTTACTTTAAAGGTGAGCCTTGAGGTCCAATACCGAAGTTCATAGGGTCCTCTTTGGACCAGTCGCTCTTCATGGACACACAGCTGGGCACTACGGACTTTGCTCTCTCTTCCTCTTCCATCACACATTCACTCATTTTTAAATGTGAGTCTAAACGGTTAAGCAGGAACAGTCTGCTGACACAGAAAAGAAGATTAAAGAACATGATTCTCAGCATGAAGACAAGCAGAGGTCTGTCCAATGACGTATTGTCGGCTCATTCACATCCAAATCTATTATATGATGTCACCCTGTACATCATACAGGCCACATATATATTGGAAAAAAGTTTTGGGACATCTTAAAAGTTTACACCATGTTAAATATAAAATAGTTGTGGAAAAAATGTTTCTCCTGGGTGTTTCAGAAGGTGCGGTGGCATTAGACGGACGCACACAAATACAAATTAAATCATTTTTTATCTGGTTATGGTTTACAAGAAAACCTAAATTCTTTCAAGATGTCAGTTCTCAACATTAAATTCAACAAATAAGATGAGAATGCATTCAAAACTAAACAGAAATAAGTCATCACATCATCAAAGTGGGTCAAATGCAGCATCATCTTCTGTCATCTCAGACAGGATTCCAAGAAGAGGATCTTCATTTTCAACAACGCACCTTGACATCTCATCATGGCTCGTCTGTCAGATTACAAGCAGCTTTTTTGATCAGGCGCATCATGTTTCTCACGAACACATGATGGTGCTGGAAAAAACATTTGTAGCCTGACCTAGAGGTCAAAACTCTGCATGGCGTGCACAGCTACTAGTTGCAGCTGCTGGTTGTGGCGGAGGAGATCCCAAACATATCTAGCAAGCTTGTTTTGGAGCAGAGCTTGTCCACCACCTCTGACCCCACTCATCACAGAAGTCCCACCATATCCATGGCCAGGTGTGTTGGCAGCATTGGAGCCAGCCTCAGGAAAAAGGTGTGTCAATATCTCAGAAGTGATGATCAAGTTGACACGACCCAACAGAAGTCAAGCAACCCAACATGCTGAATAGAATAGATGACACACAGCAAAGGGCAAAAAACACCCAATTCTGCTCAGACTAATCTGATCTGACCACATGTTCAGGAACAAAAATATGAAAACACCATGGGTTTAGTTTTCTGGACTGCTTCATTCAAAACAGAACACATTTCATAAATCCATAATAACAAATTCATATTCCACAAAGACCCAGTTGTTAAAACAATAAAATGGAATGCCTTGATCTCTCCCTCTTTACATACTCTCCTTTTTTAAATAAAGGATTGATTGTCCCCGGGTGGAGGGACAAAGAGAGGAGGCTAAAACTGTCGCGTTTGTGTCCCTCTTTCCGTGGATTTTTCCACTAACTGCAAATAATATTGTGACTTATTGTGAGTATTAAAATGTGCTTCCTCAACCTCTAAAATGTTGGCTCAGGGTTAGCGGAAAACGCAGTTAGAGGAAACACGGTACAAAGTTTGATCATCCGTCACAACATTCCCGTCGACCAGCCGCAATGTGCGTCCGAAACACGCGCACGCTCATTGCGAACACGCAGCTTATTAAGCCGCATCTCGCAGCGGAACATTGATTCGAGACGACAGCAGTGAAAGAACCAAATGCTACCTGAATATTAGAGGTTTTCCATCAGGGCTCGGTCAGTCAAGATGGAGCCCGAAGTTGAGAACTTTCCTTTCACTTTCGCTTCTTCTTCCTCTACACGTCACGTGTTTGTGGTTGGATCGCGTCATATCCAGCACAGGCGCCTCTCTTCAGAACAATTTGGTCCACGTTTTAACTGAAATACTGGGAAACAACTGGAGTTCGTCTGACAGATGTTCGTTTTTGGCTGCGGAATCAAACTGGGTCAACTTTTTGATCTATAGCATTTTGCATTGTGTAGAATCGGTGTAGAATGTGTAGAATGTGATTGAAAAATTCACGATCATAAAAATGTTTAAAGTGCATAGCAGTGTCTGTGAGGTTTATGAGCCACAAATGCTGCTCTTTTTAGGAGCACAGCCATCTATTAAACTGTAGTTTGTGTCATAGCATAGTTTTATTGACAAATTCTAAATTGCAAGTAGCAGATATGAACAGGGAAATGCTACGTTATCTGCTTATTCTGTTACAAATAATCTGATGAGATAGGTGGGGAGTTAATTCAGTTGGGGATAGACAGATGGAATATTAGTGTTGTTAGTATGATACTTGAGTTCTTTAGATATTGTTTTCAATTCAGGAATCTGCCGCCTTGAGTTGGCTTTTTTTTGAAGAAAGAAATGTTGACAATAGTGTGGACCAAAGTGGGAAATTCAATTTTATTTAAACACAAACACACTCATAAAACATTAAATCTCAAACTATGTACAGGAGTTAAATATTAAATGTAAAACAATGTACAATAGTGCAACATTACATTTCATAACTACGTACAGTCGTGCAACATGCATTCCTGGCATGTAGTTCATTTTGTCCTTTCCTCCATCCATCTTCGTCTCTCTGCCTCAAAGAAAGGAGTGGCCCCAAACTCTTTCCAGGTCCTCTCTCGGGCCATCCCCTTGTCCCCATATAGAGAATAGACTTTGGATGGGCAGTAAATGTGTTTACCTGCCACTCCAGGGAACCCTGTATGTATCTGTGGGCTGTTTGGTCCCTGTTTTAGAGTCAAATGGCAGAACCTGCAGAGGCGATCAGGTGGCTGGGAGCCGAGTCTCTGTCTCTGAGCTTTTTCCTCCACACGCTTTTTGGTGGCCTCCAGCTCCCTCTGGAAAAACTCTGACGCGGCAAATTGTTCAAAGGGCATTCTGGGGTCAGAGAGTCCCTCAGCAGCATCAGTCTGATGCACCTTCCTTGAGCAGTAGAAGTAGCGAACAGGACCCTGCTGATAGAAAAAGTGGATGGAAGATCCACCCGTCCCATACGGAGACTTGGGCTGTCCACAGGCCAGACAGGGTTCGTCTGTCTCCTCTTCTGCTCTGGTCGCTGCTGCTGCTGCTCCATCTCTAGAATGCCCTGCACAATTTTTTCAATGGAATCCTGCGTCAGAGGCGTGGGCAGGGCGGCTGTGGGAGGAGTGACAACAGCCGTCTCCATGGTGACTACAGGAACGCTGGTTGTTTTGCTCCCCTCTGTCAAGGAGTACCACAGCTGTTGAGTCTCCAGGAGCTTCTCTGGGCTGGTGTTCAGAGAAGAACTGGTGTTCAACAGCTTTGCCAGATGCTTCACATAGCGGGATATGTGAAACCTGGTTGTGGGGCGGAGCAAGCTGTTCGGATCGGCCGCAGACCGATGGAGCATGTCTGCGTAGTCTGGATCCACAAGCCTCAGGATGTCCTTGTCCCCATGATGATACTGCAGCAAACTATCAATAGCGTCTTTCATGGGAAGAGTCCAGCGTGTGTGGTCCAAGACAAACACTCCACCACCAGTCTTCATGGGTCCAGTGCGGGCGCTCCTCGGCGAGGACTTCAGCGGCAGGGGCAAAGCTCCAGAGACGTCTGGAACACAAACAAAGCAATAATGCATCCTTAGTAACTCATATTATCGCCATATGGGCTATTGAGAAAACACATTAATATCCATCCCTTAATAACAGAAAGTGTAATATTTAACACATCAAAAGATTGAGATACACTGACCACAACCTAACTAAATCTATTTATTTTCAATCATTCGAAGGCCTTAATTCCAACATGCCGCTCTGAAAAACCCGATTATGGTTGACCCGCCCACTGATCTTTCAGGATCCTGGTCATCCTCTGCTGGAATCTCCTTTACACGTCCAGCAGCAGAGAGATGGAAGCTGACAGGTGGCGCAGGGGGAAGCGACGGCACAGCAGTCGCTGTTGCCCCGCTGGAGGAAGGTGTTGCCCCAGGAGCATCGTCTGGAGCGGGAGGGGGCACAAGAGCCGAAGGCGGATCCCTCTGCTGCATTTTGTGTTTGTCCCAGTCCAGAGGGAGCGGACGGCAGCCCGGTTCTCTGGACTCCAGCCCAAACCTTTCTCCAGTGTCTCTGTCAGAGAGGTGAACGCAGGGCACTTGTCTTGTCCCGTCACTGCCATGGAAGCAGAGTTCTAAATGCGAGGCAGAGACATAGAAATATAAGCTCTAAAGGAAGAATTGTAACATTAAATATAACATTTCTTCAAAGACAATGACTTGCAGAGAGCATTTTTCAGTTTGAATGACGGCAAACAAAGAAGATGGCTGATCTCACCTGTCCATCCAGTGGTAGCCGGCCTTTCCCACCCCAGCGTGGCTGTACCTCTGGGCCATTCCTTGCTACATCGGATGCAGGGACCTTTCTGTCTCAGCCTGAACCATCACCCAGGACACAATGAGCCAGTTCTCATTCATCACTGCGAAACTGGACATGGCTCCAGATGCCAGTGTCACCTTCCTCGCCATCTTCCTCGTGTGGTCCGACCTGAAAACCTGCCCCAACGTGCCCTGGAGGAGCTTGGTCAGAGACGGCTGTTGACGCTTGAACTCATCCAGCAGGCAGTCAGTCAGGTAGAATCCGGACACAGACACCCCACCCCAACCTTCTTGGTCCTCGTATGGCCCGAAAGCACGTGGCCGATCTTCCATCCTCACGTACTGGCCCATGGTTCTCTGTCCGTACGCCCCAGCCTCGGCCTCCCTGACGTTCTGTACAGCGTCCAGATATGCCAGGTGAGCTCGTTCATACTTGAGGTGCATGAGCTCATTCACCTGGTTCGCCATATCGGTCGGTGACTTGCCAGAACGCCGCAGTTCATCCATTACCGACTTGCACGCAGCCTTCTTGTAAGTCAGGAATGCAGGCAAAAGGTTAGTAAAGCGCACGGGCAGCTTCTCCACCCATGGAGGGTTGTCAGGACCAGTTCCTGCGACAGGCCTTGCAGCAGAGTCGCGAGGAAAAGATCAAATACTGGCCACGGACGCTGACGATCACTCCAGGTCTGCCCACGCCTGCAGAGACCACCTGAGGACGAGGACAGCTATGGAGGCACGGCAGGATGTCATTGTTCCTCAACCTGACCGTGATGTGGCTCTCTGGCTTCCAAATGAAAAATGGATGGAGCTGAAAAAAGTTGGGGGACGGGAGCTCAGCCACCATGTCCAGTAGCTCCGGCTGAGGAGGAAGACGCCAAAGAGAAATTGCGTTCCCAGGGTTATGCACTGGTCGGGACCCAGGCCACAACCCAAGTTGTTGACGCTCCGTCCTCATCCACAGCTTTTGATGTTGTGAGCAGATCCACTTGCTCATGTCGTGGTCAGGGACAGGCATGGGAACAGGAGCTATGGGAACTAGGATAAAGTAAAGAAGACAGTTGGACAACATAAAGTTATCATTACTGAAGAGACAATTTCAGTGCCCCCCCCCTCACATGATATAAACACACGATACAAGGAAACAAACACGCGCCTCGGACACTTGGTTTCATTCCAGAGCTTACACGTCAGATTTTTTCCATGTCAGTGACAAAGAATCGTGTCAATTTGAATTACCCCGGGACACTTTATTATTGTTCAACACCCCACGGAATGGGGGAAATGTACATGGTTTAACATACCACTCTTTTGGTCTTGGGTAGAGTCCGTCAAAGGAGGCACTCTGCCGTCAGAGGTCTGTGCCGTGCAAGAGTCAGGTCCTGAAAACAAGTGCAGACTTGCTATTAAGAAATTACAGTCACTTCACCTGATGACAACATGGAAAGAACAGTCAGCTGTACATTACAGAGACATCAGGTTGTTCATCAGCCCTAAATAAAAGAAAAGGAAACATACCTGAAGTTGAGTGGGGCTCCTCTACCTTTGTGAGACCCTCTGTCTCTGTCACCAGGAAGGCCAGCTGTGGGGGGAGGGGCACAGGTCTCTTCCTCTTCACACCTGGTGAAGCTGGAACAGCTGCAGGTACGGTCATTTTCAAAAATGAAATGACTTTATTTAAGGCAGCTGCAGTTAGCAGAACACTTGATTGGATGAACAGAATTACAATGTTTTTACCATCAACTAGTGATGCCTGTAGCTCAGCGGTATCTCCAGGTGGGGCTTTGGAGCGTGTGGCAGATGGAACTAAAAAGACAACATTAGTTTAGTCAGTTCAGATACAATGAGTTGTGAAGACGCCGTTATTAGTAGAAATTCAAGCAGCCTTATCGTTACTCCTCCTGCTTTTTAGAATTTTACATCATTAAAATGAAAACAATATAATGGTCTCATTCACACCAATTGAAATGACAATGTTAATCAGCGCTCTCGAGGCCGAGCAGGAGGAGCATTGTGACTCGGTCAACAAACATGCATTCGCGTGTTCGTACCCCGTGCATCCAAACTGTTTTTCAACGAAGCAGCAAAGAGAACAAAAACAAACACTTACCCTCCTCCTCATAGTCAATATCAGTTCATCATTGCACGGATCAATTCATAGTCCTCACGACGGTTATTATCACACACCAACATATGAAGAGTAATATTAAAGGAACTCGGCCGGAACATCAAGAACACAAAATAATAAGATAAGTTTCAGATTTGGAGAGGAATTCTTCATGGAAAGGAACGGAACTCCAGCTCTGAAACCTATTTTTCAGAAACCTGTCTTTGCTCCTGGTGGCACTCTCGGCAGGCGGCTGCTGCTACTGGCATAGCATCTGCACACAGATGAAAAGAAAAACAACAGAAATCAGATACGGCATGGACTTTGTTTGTCTGACATGAAATAAATGTGGTAACGGTGTATTTACAGCTCTGGATTTGCAGATCAGAGTTATGGATGCTCAGCATCTCCCTTTCCATCGCCACGTCCTCCTCCATGGCTGTGTTAAAGACAAAAATACCGGCTACAGGTTATTAGTAGAAAAGAAAAAAATCCTTTTCCCAATGTTGAACTTGTCACATGAAGGAATTAGCATACCCAGGGGCTCAGCTGGGGCCTTCATGGGATGCTCAGCAGGTGTGGAAGATGTGGTGGGCTGCTGCCTCTTCAGCAGGTTCTGCTGCAACCTGGACATTCGTGTGCCTGGAACGCAGCGCCTGCCTATGACAAAATCAGCATAGCCATCACCTCTGCTGTCCCAGATCTCCTTCCACCTGCTCTTGGCTCGGGCACCAAATCCAACCAGCTGGTCGTCTTCAGATGAGGCAGTCACTCCATCCCCTCTTCCGGCCTCATAAGTGAGGAGAGCCTGGATTTCTTGGAAACTGAGGGCATAACTCACAAATGACTGGAGGCTGTCCTTACTGTGGCTGTCAGCCATACAGAGACCTGCTGCCTCCTCGCTCTGCACGTTCTTGATCAGATACACGGTGTATCCTACGTCATTCTGCAAAAGCCATCTGAATGACTTCCCTTTATATTTACCAAACTGCAGGACATAGTCTCCCTGCACCTCCATCTTATCTGAGGGACCCCCCCCTCTTTGCCGGATGACGGCCAAAGCGTTCTGCCGTACGAGGTCCTCCCTCATGGCCGCAGACTTGTCCTGAGGAGTGGAACTCACCCGTTTGGCTTCATCAGATGGCTCCTGGAGGAGAAACCCAAGAGGCCCCTTGCGGAACACGACCCGAAGTTTCCCAGGGAAAAAGGCGAATTGCTTCTGCATGTTGAGCTGACATAAAGGAAAAATGTCTATTAATTTTCTCATTTTTATTAGACACTGATAAAACAGTTCCACCCATTTTTCAAATCACACCTGATAAATGTGATCAAAGGAATCTTAGGCCAGTAAAAGATAAAGTGTGGTACCATGTGTAAAGCTCTGTGTGTGTGTGTGTGTGTGTGTGTGTGTCTGTGTGTGTGTGTGTGTGTTTGTGAGTGTGCGCACACATGCAATTATCATGTAGGTGTGAAAGTGTAAGATCAAGGTTGTTGGGGTGTCGATTCAGGAGTTCAGAAGGTCAGTACCTGGTGTGGCTAGTGAGGAAAAGACTGGAAAGTGATGGTGTGTGTGTGTGTAGGTGTGTGTTTGTGTGTGTGTGTGTGTGTGTGTGTGTGTGTCTGTGTGTGTGTGTGTGAGAGAACATGTTGGGGGGGCAGGAGGACAGTATCCCCTCTCAAAGACATTGGAAACAAAAACACACATTTGATGTAATAAAATTTAATACTACCACTACTAATATTACTACTAATAATAATTATAGTAATAATAATAATAATACCGAGATTTCAGTGCCACAACAAGTAAATCGGTTACTTGAATATAAAATATGAACAAGTTCATTCATCACTATCGTGTAATTTAATTTATGAAAAACTAGCTTGACAAGATATGAGTATATTATAGCATGACAAATACAGTACATTATAATTTAGGGCCAATTATAACACGTTCCTTGCTAATTTAGGACAAAATTGACCACAGCCTATGCACAATTACGAAAAGTTTCCTCATTAATTTAGTCGGAAATCAAGCCCAAACTTACCTTCAGCGAAGTTTACCAAAGAATGAACCAAGAATGGCCGATCCTCCGGAGAGGAGCCGCTCTTCATAGAAACGGCAGAACAGCGCCACGGGATGATAGCGGCCGGAAATATATTGCGTCCGTAGTGGTTTAGCACTACCATTGAAAATGAATGGGAAACGGTTTAGGGCCGTTTAGCTCCCGGCCATGGCACATTGCTTTTAAGTTGATTTCATTTATCGGAGTTGAATCTTGTTTGATTTTTTTGAAGTGTGCTGCAAACCAGGTTATTAACACCTCCTCGTGGACCAGACCCTGGTTCATTCCACACACACCCTCCTGGACCAGACCCTGGTTCATTCCAAACACCTCCTCCTGGACCAGACCCTGGATTATTCCACACACCTCCTCCTGGACCAGACCCTGGTTCATTCCAAACACCTCCTCCTGGACCAGACCCTGGATTATTCCACACACCTCCTCCTGGACCAGACCCTGGTTCATTGCAAACACCTCCTCCTGGACCAGACTCTGGTTTATTCCACACACCTCCTCATGGACCAGACAGTGGTTCATTCCAAACACCTACTCCTGGACCAGACCCTGGTTCATTGCAAACACCTCCTCCTGGACCAGACTCTGGTTTATTCCACACACCTCCTCATGGACCAGACAGTGGTTCATTCCAAACACCTCCTAATGGACCAGACGCTCCACCAAACGTCTCCCAGCATCTCCACGTCCCACCACAGTCACTGTGCACTGTTAGTAACAATGCGTGGACGTCTCCTGCTTCTGTGGCTGACAGTTGATCATCTCTGGCCAATCTATGATGTTCAGAGTTCTCTTTTCGTGGTCATTTAAATAGATAAATCTAAGTGTACATGCACCATATGTCCAGAAGGTGGCACTGTTCGTTTTTATAAAGTAGTTCCAGATTTCCTACCGCGCAGGATACTGCAAACAGAAATGATCTGAATTGTCTTCAAAAGATCACAGCTTATATGGGTAGAGATTTCCCTCTCCTCATCCCTCTCTGTGTCTTACTCACCATCATTGTTTACCTCTGAAACAAGCCTCCAAAATCAGTTTGTCACTTTCCTTTATTCTTTATTTACACATCACCATTTTACAGGAATATTATTACAATTATTGTGTTAAAGCCATATTTCAATGTACAGTTTTGCATGAAAATATACAAATAAAGTTGGATCTGTTATATATCTGCCTCCTTTTGTCTCGCTGTTAGGAAACGGTGTCTGATTTCCTGTTGCGCTTTGCTCGACTTGTGGCTGAAAAGCAGATAAACTCAAAGTGTTTGCTCTGGTCCATGTTGGGGAAGGGAGGGGGGCCTGCGTGGAGCCTCTTGATGAAGTGGACCTCTCTTTGGTTCTGCCTTGTCCTGGAGGCTTTGATGGGCCTCCCTTTCCGACTGAAGGCAACGTACCAGCCTTCAACCTTAGCATTCTGCAGAGCTGTGTAATTGTTTTCCAGCACTATCTCTGAGAAGATGCACTCCCTGCTCCGACCGTTGGGCTGGAACACAGAAAGGTTCTCTATTAATCCATTAACTGTCCCATCTGGACATTACAGACGGGAGACAGCTAAAGACATGTTTCTGAGCTACTTTGAGAACCCCCAAATGTCCCCGTAGCAGCTGTAACGGTACGTTAGTAGTGACGGTACCACCAGCTCAGCTAAAAGGAGGCTACAGGTTCAAACACAGACATGTTTTGGTTCTGAATTTTGATAGTTGATCCCACTCCAAACACTGGCTGCCAGTGAGGATGGATGCAGGTTCCATGCCTCTGATGTCTTCACTGACATGAAACAGGTGAACATCAACCCTACTGAAATGTTCAGGTGAGGGGCCTAATGTCAATGTGCTCATTATCAGTGTTTTCTACAGCAAATGTGTGTGTATGTGTGGTGTATGTGAGAGAGAATAATTATTATATTGTTATCATTTAAATGCATTTGTATGTTTAGCACCTAAGTGCATGGAGAAGAAACAGTGTTTTTCACCTCTCTAGATTTAGTACACTTGTCCAGAGCACCAGATTTACTGTGAGGTTGTTATCTGAAACCCTAAAAGCATCTTGGGAGAAGGTGAAAATTCCACATGGATAATGAGCTGATGTGAATAAAGGAAGGAGATTTGCAGGGGAGCAGCAGAGCGACGGAGGGTGTTCCAGAGTGAACTGCTGCTCGCTCTCCCTTGCAAGGTACCTGTGTTTGTGTCTTTTGTTGATTCACGCAGGGTTTTGCTGGGTTGCTCTGTTTCAACTCTAATATCCAGCCTGGAAGTAACAAATGCTGGACTAACTTTTCAGCATCATGGTGGGTCAGTAGCTTCCTGGTCTTTCTGATGTTTCTCAGGTGAAAAAAGGCACTTCTAGAGACTAATTTAATGTGTGAGTTGAAGGAGAGATTTTGGTCAAAAGTTACTCCTAGATTCCTCACAGAGAGACTAGATGTTAATGAGATCCCATCTAGAGTGATCATGTGATCTAATCTATCCCTGAGAGGTTCAGGACCAAACACCATGACCTCAGTTTTTCCTGGGTTAAGGAGGAGGAAATTTGAAGACATCCAGGACTTTATGTCTTTAAGACAGGTCTGGAGCTTCACTAACTTCTCTGTCTCCTCTGGTTTCATGGATAAATAAAGCTGAGTGTCATCAGCATAACAATGAACATTTATCCCATGCTGCCGAATAATGTTCCCTAAGGGAAGCATGTACAAGGTGAAGAGGATTGGTCCAAGTACAGAACCTTGAGGAACTCCATGGCTAACCCTACTGTATGAGGAGGGAACACCATGGACATGAGCAAACTGGTATCTATCAGATAAATATGATCTAAACCAGTCTAGTGCTGTCCCTTTAATCCCAATCACATGTCCCAGTCTCTGTAACAGGATGCTGTGATCAACTGGATCAAAAGCAGCACTGAGGTCCAGCAGAACTAGCATAGAGACCAGCCCATGATCGGAAGCTATGAGAAGATCATTAGTGACTTTAAGAAGTGCTGTTTCTGTGCTGTGATGAGCTCTAAAGCCTGACTGAAACATCTCAAACAGGCTGTTCCTCTGCAGGTGCTCCAGTAACTGAGTCACCACCACCTTCTCTAGAACTTTAGAGATAAAAGGAAGGTTGGATATGGAAGGTTGGTTTATCTGCTGGAGGAAACCAACTGACTCAAGTAATGAAATGAAGCCATTTCTAAAGCTGTCATTTACAACGTCTACATGGATATTAAAGTCTCCAATGATAATGACTTTGTCCGTTCTAAGGACCAAGTCAGATAAGAAATCAGAGAACTCAGACAGGAACTCTGAATGTGGCCCAGCAGGGGGCCGATATACAACTACAAACAGAAGTGGCTTTTCTGCCTTCCAGTTCAGATGAGTGATGCCAAGAGTCAGGCTTTCAAATGAACTGCCATGTTTTGGTCTGGGATTAATTAATAACTTGGAGTGATAGATTGCTGCCACTCCCCCTCCTCGACCAGTAACACGTGGAATATGATAATTAAGATGGGTAGGAGTAGTAGATTCATTTAAGCTAACATACTCCTCCTCCTGAAGCCAGGTCTCAGTAAGACAAAATAAATCAACGTGATGATCCGCTATCAGGTCGTGCACTAACAGGGATTTACACAAAAGAGATCCAATATTTAACAGTCCACACTTAATTGTGATATTAGTTTCTCCAACTTGTGCTTCAGTATTAATTTTAATAAGATTATGGTGATTGACCGCTCCCCTGCTCTGTGCTTGGGGAACTTTTAACCGTGGAACAGAGACTACCTCTATAGTGTTAAATATGTTATTGTTGGTGGATGAGGGTTCTATGGAAGCAGCAGAGAGGTGTGTAAGACTACACCTCTGCATCCTGGTCTGGACCCTGGATTGTCAGGTCACTTTGGGTCTAATAAAATTAGCCAAATTACTAGAAATGAGAGAGGCACCATCCCGTGTGGGATGGACACCGTCTCTCCTGATCAGACCAGGTTTTCCCCAAAAAGTGTTCCAACTGTCTAAAGGCCACCTGGTTATCGGGGCACCACCGTGACAGCGACGACATGCGGCTAAACATCTCCTCGCTGGCCAGATTGGGGAGGGGACCAGAGAATGCAACGGAGTCCCACATCGTTTTTGCGTAGTTACACACCGACTCCAAGTTAATTTTGGTGACCTCGGACTGACGAAGCCGGGTGTCGTTGGCTCCGACGTGAATAATAACTTTACCAAATTTACGTTTACGTCTCGCCAGCAGCCGTAAATTTGCTTCTATGTCGCCCGCTCTGGCCCCCGAAATGCTCTTAACTATGGTCGCTGGAGTCGGCTTCACGTAGCGCAAAACAGAGTCGCCAATTACCAGGGTCGGTTTCTCAGCGGGTGTGTCGCCGAGTGGGGAAAAGCAGTTAGCCACGGGAAGCGGGTGGTGGGGCACCGTGGGCCTTTGTTTTGGGCTACGCTTCCTACGAACCGTCTCCCAGCCGCCCTGGCTAGCCGGCTGCTGCCGGGGGACCGCTAGCTGAAGCTACGCTAGGCGCCTCCGCAGCAGCTAGCTTCTCCTGGCTACCTGACGCAACTCCAGCTAACTCCAAGCTGCGGAACCGCGTCTCAAGCTCGCTAAGTCTCGCCTCCATAGCCGTAAATAAACGACACTTTCCTCACCTATTCCCTTCACTAAGGGAGGCAGAGGAGTAACTAAACATTTCGCACGCTGAACAGACAAAGACACCGGGTGTCAGACGGTGAGGCCATGCTAACGCTAATAATCGGCGAAGCCCTGTATTTGTTTAATATGGGTTGTTTCTCACTGTTGTTATCGGGTGACTAGAATGTCCCAAGTGTTCAAATTTTAAGTAAAGTGAATACAACACACCAAGTATTCAATATTAAGTGAATACAACACACCGTGCACAATGCAACCAACGAACGATTGGGAAGACAGGAAGTGACGCAATACGTTACCAGGAGGAAGTAAAATGGAGACTCAACGGCTAACTCTTGGTTATTGATGTGGCGGTTGGCTCCTGTCCGTCACCTCATGGTTGTGTCTGTTCCCCAGGAAATACAGTGTTTATATTCCCAAATTCTCTATCAAAACGTCATACTCACTGAAGACTGTGTTGACTGAAATGGGGATGGTAGACATGTTTGGTGACAGAGCAGACTTGAGTGGTATTGCAGAGGGGCAACAACTGACAGTCTCAGACGTAGAGATGTAAAACAGGAACAGCATCAACAATGAGCACAGATTTCTTTCTGACAATTATTATGTCTGGTATTTCTTGTAGGTTGTCCATCAAGCTACCCTGGATGTTGATGAGGCTGGAGCCACTGCCGCAGCTGCTACAGGCATCGCAATAACACTTCACTCCTATAATTATGTTCCAGTCCTGAAGTTCAATCGTCCCTTCATGGTTATCAGCACTGACCACAGCTCAGATAATATCCTCTTCATGGGCAAGATTACCAACCCAAACATCTGATGCACTAAATGCCTGTTTTGCACAATAAGAATTGCATCACATATAAAGAGCCTTAAAAAAGAAACATTTGCCTTGTAGAGTCTCACTTTATTAGAATGTGTCTGAATCAGCTCTTAAAAATAAAATAGGTGGCTGAATAGCACAATTTTAATCTGGTTTGAGACGGGACTCCCGCTATGAGCGGCCCACTACAGACGGGGCTCCCGCTGTGAGCGGCCCACTACAGACGGGGCTCCCGCTAGGAGCGGCCGACTACAGACGGGGCTCCCGCTGTGAGCGGCCCACTACAGACGGGGCTCCCGCTGTGAGCGGCCCACTACAGACGGGGCTCCTGCTCCGCGCTGTGAGCGGCCCACTACAGACGGGGCTCCCGCTGTGAGCGGCCCACTACAGACGGGGCTCCCGCTGTGAGCGGCCCACTACAGACGGGGCTCCTGCTCCCGCTGTGAGCGGCCACTACAGACGGGGCTCCCGCTGTGAGCGGCCGACTACGGACGGGGCTCCCGCTGTGAGCGGCCCACTACAGACGGGGCTCCTGCTGTGAGCGGCCGACGACAGACGGGGCTCCCGCTGTGAGCGGCCCACTACAGACGGGGCTCCCGCCGTGAGCGGCCGACTACAGACGGGGCTCCCGCCGTGAGCGGCCGACTACAGACGGACTCCCGCTGTGAGCGGCCGACTACCCGCCTGCTGAGGCAGAGCCGTACTGGGATGGAGCGTTACCACGGCGATCCAGCTCAGTGGGCTACATTGCCTCGGCTGAGGAGTACGACAGTGTGAAGTCCCGCAGTGAGCTGATGTTTGAGAAACAGTCTGGGAGACACGGACTGGTGACCCGAGTCACACACGCTGCCAGTACGTTTCCAGAAACATTTAAACACATGAGATATAGAAGCATCAGTAGCTTCATTTGAGTTCTGAGCTTTGGTGTCTGTGTGGAGCTGTGAAACCACAAGAAGAGGGAGGAGCCATCAGCTGTACGCAGAGATCAAGCCGGCTGTGGATGGAGCCACTACATCATTAAACACATGCGCAACAAGAACGACTACAATGAGCTCAGAGGGTTCAAACAGAGTCCTCAACCCAAAGTTTGATTTAAAAAGATCAAAAGTGGCGTAAATGTCTGGTCCTGACAGGAGAAGGATAACTGGAGCGGCATCGCTCGTACAGTAGACCGACTCTGCCTCTTCCTGGTTACCCCGGTGATGACCTTTGGCACCGTAATCATCTTTCTGAGGGGAATCTGTAACCAACCTCCTCATCTGCCCTTCAAAGGAGCCCCGCATGACTCCAGAGAGGAGAACCCACGCCTGCTGTGATGCACACACACAGCCAGGGCTTTTTCCATCGCCATCGTTTCTCTGGGGGAAATGTTGCATTTCTTTATCTTAATAACAACAAATCTTGAATGGCAAATTTTAGAATATTTCATAGGGAAGTGAAATAATGTTTGGACCTCTTATCAGGAAAAGAGAAAGTTGTTAAGAACTGCTCTAAAAACACCACCTCAGGGGGACTATATCCAAATCTCTCCCTTTACTGATGGGACGTTGAAACGTCAATACGCGGATTCATACATTTAGAACTGGACGTTGCACCAGAACTGGAAGCGCGGACTGATACATTTTTAACAGCGGTCCTGCTTCAGCCCTCCGGGGTTTAATAACAAAATACGAAAAATACGAAAATTTTAGTTTTGGAAACGTTGTCGGTTGTTCGTCTTGCCGGCTTTTGCAAAATTGCTAAATACGCGCTAGCATGCCTGTTTTAAGCTATCGTAGCGGTATGTTTTACCATGCCCGCGCCCTATAATCCGGAGCGCCTGATGTATGTGTTAAATACAGAAATAGCACCCGTAACTGAGGACCTTTTAATACTATCACAGCCCCTTTTCTCCAGTTCCCTCCTGTCCCAGTACTTTTCCACTGCCCTGCTCACACCACACCCTCTGATCACACACCTGCTCTCAGTCACTGATCACACACCTGCCCTCACTCATCAATCAGCTCACCTACCAGTGTATATATTCTCCAGCCTCACACTCACTCAGTGCCAGATTGTTCTTCTGCTCTCATGCAAGACTTTCCAGCGTTGTTTCCCTGCCGGATTACCCGTTACCGACCCTGCCTGTCTTCGTTCTGCCTGCCTTGCCTGTTCCCCGGACAACCTACCAGCGTTCTGCCCCTGACTACGACTTCTGCCTCAGCGTCTCTGGTTCCTGTCGGTTCACCTGGTTTAGACTTCTCCGCCCGGCCCCGACTTCGCTGCTGCTCGTCCCACTCCCCGAGCCTGCAACCCATAGACTTTGTGCAGGCCCAGAAGAACGGACTATTTCCTGTGTCATTACTACGGTCCAGCTTTCCAGAGTGCTGCTTTTGGGTCCTAAACTGCACCCGTCACAAATACCGTGCGCCCTTTTGGTCGCGAACATACGGTATATAGAACATAGGGCACGTTTGTGCGTGATATCACTCCGCGTCTGCGCAACAACAACAACCTCCTATCTTTAGTATTTCTGCGCCAACTGGTGGTCTTTTGGGTTGAGGATAACGGTGATCTATATGTAGCTGTAGCGTCATTGGCCTCCACTCCAGCCACTCCTGGTAGTTCCTCAAAAACGCTGAGTTTTTAGTGGATGCACAATCTGTGGAAGCCAACATAGAAACTTCTGAAGAGCCAAAGTTCTGGCAACAAAAATATAGTCCCCAATTAGGTTGTTTTGTTATCACGCGACCCCGTCCCCATTATCTTAAGAGAATATAAAAGAATGAGTGGAGACAGAAGAGAGAATGAGACGTTTTTGGCGCGTGCCGCTCTTGATTTTGTTTATTTTTGCAGTAAACTTAAAGGAGGCCTTTTCACTTTATGTTTGATTAAATTTAAGCTGATATTCCATTCTTGACATCTTTAAATTTACAGTATTCATGGGAGATTTATTTGGTCATTTTGCTTCTTTTTATTTCCTATTTCCCACATTTATTCATAGTTTTTATTAGATGGCAATAAATCCTATAACATTGAACAGACTGACTAAAGTCAAATGAGCTGCGGTTCCCACCGATAGCCGTCATTCTGATGGGTTTTTGCTGGCTGCAGCTGAAATATTCCAATGCTCCATGTCACAGAGACAGTAAATACTAAACCCTAAAGATTCTGAAGGCATGATGTAAAATAGTAACGTATAATACAGACATTTGAAGAGACAATTAAGAGAATGTTTTCATGCTTATAAGAGTGGCCGAGGAGCCATTTAGAACTTTATAAAGATGCATTGTGTGATACCAGGAACTAATTTAACTTCAAGGCGAAGCTGCTTCTGCTTTGTCGACCATCGACTGATCTCCTGAAAGTCCACCAGCGCTTTTTAAAAACTGAATTTTTCATCTATGGAGGGAGTAGACGGCAGATGTTTCCACAGATGCTCTTCACCAGTGGTCAGTGAGTGATGCAGCAGATGAGCGGGAGTTGACTGGCTACAACCAGCTACTGACTCAATGTCTCCAGCCCATAGTGTGGATTCTCTACGAGATCAGATAGCAGCTTCACTCCTGAATCCTGCAGCTGGTTCCCACTCAGGTCCAGTTCTCTGAGATGGGAGGGATTGGACCTCAGCGCCGAGGCCAGAGAGTCACAGCTGATCTCTGATAAACTGCAGTTCCTTAATCTAAAGAGAGAAGGGAAACTTTTATAAGGTTATAAGTGAAACCAGTATTAATCTGAAACATTAATCAAAGGCATGATCTGTAAATATTTAATTTAGTTACAGGTTAAAAAATGATAGTAATATGTAATTACCACAATTCCAACCTCTCAGGTTTGCACTGTTCCAGAGGAGAATATATATTGTTCTGGCCCTCACTCTTCCCAGGTTCTCCCACCTCTTTCCCTCCCATCTCATCATGGAGATCCATCTCACCTGTGGCTCATCTTTAAAGGCACAACCTGTCTTAGATGACTTCCTGTCTCCCTCACCATCTCCCTCCTCGTTGGCTGGTGTCTACCAGGCACCCTCACCTAGTTTTGTCTAATTTTGGTTACCATCTGTGGGCTTTTTCATTGTCCTTAAATCAATTCATCATGAATAAGTGGTCCCCGTGTGGCCCTCCCTCCTGAAGGAACTGGGCACAACACACACACTCAGAAAGTGTGAGGACCCTCGGATGGAATAATGGACATTTTTGAGAATGGTGTTTACCTCAGAGTTTCCAGTCGGCAGTTTGGAAAGTGGAGAAAACCACAGAGCAGCTTCACTCCTGAATCCTGTAGCTGGTTGTTGCTGAGGTCCAGTTCTCTGAGATGGGAGGGATTGGACCTCAGCGCCGAGGCCAGAGAGCCACAGCTGATCTCTGATAAACTGCAGTAGTCTAATCTGAAAAATGCAGGATGAGGTTATACGGTGCAGGTCTGCATGTTATCTGCGTCAGTACTAAACCTACGTTAGTTCTTAGTTGGGTCAGACCTGAATTCACGATATTACAAGGAATTTTTTTAATGTGGTGCATCACAGCAGTGTTGAGAACAGCCTCACTTCACCATCTTAGCAGCTGGTATATAGGTAGAAAAATGAAGACTGACCTGAGCCTCTCCAGTTTACAGTTTGGACTCTCCAGTCCAGAACAGAGCCGCTTCACTCCTGAATCCTGCAACGGGTTGTGGCTCAGGTCCAGAACCCTCAGATGGGAGAGGTTGGACTTCAGAGCTGAGGCCACAGAATCACAGCTGGTCTCTGATAACCTGCAGCCCCATAGGCTAAAATAACAATTATTTTGAGAGAAGACAAATAAAAATCAACATGTACCAGAGCAAAACACAGCTTACAAGCAACAAACCTCTGGTCCTGCACCGGCTTATCTGCCGTATGTTCCTATTTTGGGTTCTTTCAGGGCGGTTGGACAAGATCTACAGCGTATGTAAAGTGTGTGTAGGTCAAAAACCTTCCAGGTTTGTGAGACCACATTTCTCAATAGCACTCAACTCTTGTCAGGAGTTGGGACAAAGCGACCCACTCCTGATAGCTTGTGGGCGATGCTGCAGCGACCCTGCAATCCCTACACTCTCTGGTGAAACCAAATCAAAGGTTTTAGACACTGCTGGATGCTGGAAGGGTGGCTATAGTCTGGACGCAGAGTTCCCCTGACTGCACATTTCTCCAACAATGATTGGCAGCTGGTGTCACTTGTTCTCCAGATGAGAGAAGGAAAGAGAGCCCCCCCACAGTGTGTTTGATTGCCCCACTGCAAGCTCAATGCTGCCAGAAAACATTGCAGGAGCATCAATTCCCCTCAGGGCATCAACAAGGAGCTCAGGAAAAGGTGCAGCTGCCACCTACTAGAGACAAGCACACTGAGCTGAGATTCAAAGCCCTCTCCTCCCAAGAGAAGAGCTTGTTTGTTGGAGGCTCTTCTGGGCGATACCTGGTGCCACAGCTCCAGCTCAGCCCGTCTCTGGAGCTGAGGTGGAGCTTAGCAAGTTTCATGGTTCTCCACCACTTCCTCTCGCTGAGCACCTTCTCAGCTGGTGGTTTCTGCTCCACCTTCCAAGTTGAGCAGGTGATACTTCTGCATTCCTGCCACCAGTGTCTCTGCAGAAAGAGTCTTCTCTACTGTTTTATATTAGATTGTAGAAAATTAGGATTTTTGGTTGATGTCTTAGATGTTGTTGACTAAGAGCAGGTTTTTCTTTAATAACATAGAAAGATTCGATGAGAAGAGCAAATGTATTATTTTATGAGCTACTTCCACTACTATTATATACACATACTTCCATATTGTCTTAGATTGCAAGCTGCATTTATTGCATCGTTCATAGAAAGTCATATTTGTGAGGAGAAAAACTCCAATAAGGTCATTTTCTTTTATGACCATTACAAAAGAAGGAGGCGATGAACAAACAGATTTATGTAAAAATGTGTGAAAACTTATGGATGGAAACCTTTTTAAAATGGTTGCATTGTGTAGAATCGGTGTAGAATCAACTTGTTGACTTCTGATTTGGACTCCAATGGAAGTGAGGTGCAACAATTGTGGATGCTGAAAGCTTCAGATCTTCATGAAGGTTTCTGTGGTTGGACTGACCTGCTGCCCCTTTAAGAGGGAGGCAGGTTTGGGCTTCTGGCTGGAATGAAGCCACCTAAGATGAGAATGACTGCAGGCTTTCGGTACCAAGGTTTAACAGGGTGCTCACTTCACACTTGGGCTTTTCTCTTTTTTGGGATGGCTTTTCTCAGTAGAGAAGGGGCATGGCACACTGCAGCAGCTTTCTTTTTGGGGTTTCTAGTTTTCCTTCTGATCTTTAAAAGACAGGAAGAACCATTTTTGATTGGTCTGAATGTTTAGGCGGTTTTGTGGCCAGCCTAAAATAAAACAAGACAAATCTACAACTGATACTTCCTTTCTAGTCATTGATGACCATCCTCACATGGGACAGATTTCCACAACCAATTTAATACTGCAAATCTGTCCTGTGTGGTCTTTTTTCTGAGAACTGTAACACTACGTTTATAACAAAGATCAAACATGTAAACAGTTATTGTCTAACTAGTTACAGCTGGGAAAGTACTGGATCATCTCTGACTGACCTGAGAGTCTCCAGCTCACAGAGAGGATCCTGGAGAGCACCACAGAGCTGCTTCACTCCTGAATCCTCTAGACTGATGTAGCTCAGGTCCAGAACCCTCAGATGGGAGGGATTGGACCTCAGCGCCGAGGCCAGAGAGTCACAGCTGATCTCTGATAAACTGCAGCCGCTCAGTCTGGATAAGGAATCATGGCAAGAAATGATCTCTTATTGGAGGAAAAGTCATATTACACTTGCTCAAAATCATTATTTATTTTATTTCATTATTTAATCAGGGCACTTGGAGTCAGGAGAGCTCTGGCCTCCCACTGATAGACTGGGATATTACAGCAACAACATAGTTAAAAAGTATCTATAAAATTAACTTTCAATGGCTCATTTATATTCATACTACACTTCTCTTCTCCAAAAGTCAATGGAGTTTATCTTGAAGCCTTTCATTGTTTAGTTGTTATGTCGAAGATAAAAGGAAGCTGACCTGAGAGTCTCCAGCTGACAGTTTAGACTCTCCAGTCCAGAACAGAGCAGCTTCATCCCAGAATCCTCTAGACTGATGTAGCTCAGCTCCAGAACCCTCAGATGGGAGGGATTGGACCTCAGCGCCGAGGCCAGAGAGTCACAGCTGATCTCTGATAAACTGCAGCACCACAGCCTGGAAAACCAATAAATGGGGCAAATAAAAACACATTTCTAAATCTGAAAATGAAGAGAAAAGCAGAAAATGTAAAGAAATTTAGAAAAGACCAACAGAGGCCTCCTGACCTGAGCGTCTCCAGTCTGCAGTTTGGATGCATCATTGCAGAAGACAGTAACTTTACGTCGGCATCTGTCAGGCTTTGGTTCCAGATTAAGCTCAGCTCCCGTAGATGAGAAGGGTTTGACGTCATTGCTGAGGCCACAACTTCCCAATGACTCGTTGAAAGAAAACTACCAGACAGTCTGTTGTGTATGAAACAAAAATAGTGAGTCAAACTTTGGGATTTCTCATCAACTTATCTGAGAATCTACCTAAACACAAATGTAGCTCATTTCCTGGAAAAGCTAAATTCAACACCGTAGAGCAACAGTTTGAACGACCATCAGATCTGAAATGCAACTGAATTATTCTCAACATTTGTCTTATTTTAGAACATCTCATAATTACTCAATATTTAAAATGATTATTGTACTGACCACAACATTGTATATGTTAAAATTTGATGGTCAAGTCTGTTAAAAACATAAAGATGTCCAATATAGTAAAAAATAAATAAATAAATGTTGAGTTTGGGGCACGGTAGCGGAGCAGCGCACCTGTGTAAATGGGAGCGTGGTTTTGCCATCTACTGGGCGGAGTTGGCATTGCACCTTCAGGCGCTTTGACGGCACTCACCCAAAACACCGCGGTTTGATGACGCACAACGGTAGCGAAGCATCGTGGTTCCAGCTGCTGAGCTAGAAAGCGTTCCAGCCTTGGAGACCATTTGTCTGTAAGTCTGTTCTATACAGAAGTTGTAGCTGTAGTGTAGATTCTGTAGCGTTAGTTTAGTTATTCTTTGCGTTGTTAGTCCGTGGTAATTAGCGAGTGATGCTAGCTAACATATTAGCATGTGGAGCCGTGTCGTGAGTTATATATAGATCGTCTTAGTGTGTTTGGTGTACGTGAGTGTTTTTTATGCTGTTCTATTTTCTGTATTGTTTCAGTTTTACAAAAAATAATGGATAAAAGGAAGAAACAACACAGTTGAGCCTTGTTGTGGTTCTTTCAAACTCCATACTGTTAGCTGACTGCCTAGCCTCGCCCGAGAGAGAGAGAACGCGTCGTGAGGGCAGTACAGTAAAAAGACAAGAGCACAGCGGGCTGAAGAAAAGGGTCAGCTCAGCAAACATGAGTCTACGGTCAGGAAAGTATTACTTGAAAGAGTTTCCTCTACTTCAAGATAAAACAAATGAAGAACCACCAGCACGTGCTACAGAAAACACAAGCCAGGAGCCTCCTATGTGGGAGGTTGTGGAACAAGAGGCTACGAAGGAAGACCCTTCAAAAACAATGGATGCCAGATCCCAAATATCTAAATCCACCAGAAGCTCGCAACGATCATCAGCTTCATCAGCAGCAGCAAAGGCTTATGCGAAGGCAAAGGCAGCCAAAGCCCAACTTGTCTATGCTGAAAAGGAAGCAAGTGTGATGAAACAGAAGGCAGATATGGAAGCAAGTATGTTAAAGCAAAAGGCTGACTATGATGCCAGCCTCCATCTTCTCCAGTGCCAAAAGGCTGCTGCTGCAGCTGAAGCAGAAGCCATCGCCTATGAGGAAGTCGAAAGCGGGGAGCTGAGCCAGATCGGGGATGAGCCCATGGACACAGCTAAGCGCACCAGCGACTATGTTCACCAACAGTCCCAGCTTCTCTTTTCTGAGCAGCCAGCAGAACGGGAGACCGGGGAGCTACTGGAGAAGAAAACCAGCAGAATGGTAATATCAGACACCAGACCAGCCTCTCCAGACGCAAAGAATACCACACAGCCAGCTTACAAAGAGGTTAAAGGAGAACCAACAGCACAAGCAGAGGCTCATGAGACAACGCCTCATCCATATCCATCACGCACAAGCTTCCCAGAAAGAGGATATGTCCCCGAGCCCCAAGGCGCACAAGACCTTGCAAGATATCTCATCCGCAAAGAAATGGTGAGTTCTGGCCTCCTGAAATTCGATGACAAACCTGAAAATTATTGGTCATGGAAAGCCTCATTTATAAGTGCAACAAAAGACTTAGATCTTATAGCCAGAGAAGAGCTTGACCTGATGACAAAATGGCTTGGACCTGGATCGTCAGAACAAGCTAAACGAATTCGTGCAGTCCACGTCTTCAATCCCGGAGCAGGAGTCAACATGGTCTGGCAACGTCTTGAGGAATGTTATGGGACGCCAGAAGTCATAGAGGATGCTCTTCTAAGAAAGATTGAACAGTTTCCAAAGCTGCACAACAGAGACACTGTCAGGTTAAGAGAGCTAGGTGACATTCTCCTCGAACTTGAGTGTGCAAAAGAAGATGGTGCACTTCCGGGTCTTCTGTATTTAGATACAGCACGTGGAATAAAGCAAATTGTGGAGAAACTGCCATACAACCTGCAAGAAAAATGGACAGGTTTTGGAAGCAAATACAAGGAGGATCACAGAGTGGCTTTTCCTCCCTTTTTTGTTTTCTCCAACTTCGTCAGGCAACAAGCAAAGATGAAAAATGACCCAAGTTTCACCATATCTACTACCAACAGTTCACCGCCTCTGAAGACAGACAAACTTGAAAGACACTACAGCAAACCTTTTGTGAAAGTGCACAAAACTGACGTTCCTGCGGAACCACCAGACACACGAGGCAATCTCTTCATAAATAAACCAGAAGAGCCAGATCGCCAGTGCCCCATACACAAAAAGCCCCATCCATTGAGAAAATGTAAACTCTTCAGGGAAAAACCATTAGAAGAACGCAAAGTGTATCTCAGGGAAAATCGCATTTGTTTCAGATGTTGTGGGTCTGTACAACACATGGCAAGAGACTGCAAAATAGATGTCAAATGCTTTGAATGTGGCAGTGATAAACACATTTCAGCGTTACATCCAGGTCCTCCTCCATCAAGACTACAGAACCATGCAGCTGGCAACGATGCCGAAGAGCAAACTGGAGGCTCATCTCCTTCTGTCACCTCCAAGTGCACAGAAGTATGTGGAAATGTTGAAGGTTCCCGCTCATGTGCCAAAATACTTTTAGTGAAAGTGTATCCTGCCGGAGAAAAAGAGAAAGCAGTGAAGATGTATGCAGTGCTGGACGAACAGAGCAATAAGTCTCTCGCCAAAAGTGACTTCTTCGACCTCTTTAACATCCAAACCAACTCCACTCCATACACGTTGAGAACGTGTTCAGGAAAAATAGACACTTCTGGGAGGAGAGGTACCAATTTTATTCTAGAGTCTGTAAACGGGAAGTTGCACCTTCCCCTTCCACCATTAATTGAATGTGACATGGTGCCTGATGATAGAGCGGAGATTCCCTCCCCAGAGATTGCACTACATCACCCCCACTTAAAGCCAGTTGCTGACAAGATCCAACCCGTTGACTACGACGCTCCAATTCTTCTGCTCATTGGAAGAGATATGGTGAGAGTCCATAAGATTCGTGAGCAAATCAACGGGCCTCATGATGCACCTTACGCACAGCGGCTTGACTTGGGGTGGGTGATTGAAGTTTGTTTAGGGCAGGCACATAAGTCGTCAGAAATCAATGTGTACAAAACAAACATGTTACACAGCGGTCGCTCATCGTTTCTCCCACCTTGTCCAAACACCATGTTTGTAAAGGACAGCTATGCTTGCATGTCACAGTGTAATAGTCTTACAGTAAGAGAAGAAAGTGCTAAACCAAGCCAGCTCAAAGACAACCTAGGATACTCAATCTTTGAAAGGTCCAAGGAGGACGACAAACCAGCGTTATCAATTGATGACAAAACCTTTCTTGCAATTATGGATGCAGAAGTCAAACAGGATGAAGGAAACAGCTGGGTGGCACCTTTACCCTTTCGTTTGCCCAGAAGACAGTTGCCTAACAACAGGGAACAAGCCTTGAAACGTCTCCAATCTCTCAGAAAAATGCTTGAGAAAAAACCGAAAATGAAAGAGCATTACAGTGATCCCTCGTTTATCGCGGGAGTTACGTTCCAAAAGTAACACGCGAAAAGTGAAATCCGCGAAGTAGCAACTTTATTTTTTTTAATTATTTTACAATGCAATACTGAACAGTAGAATGAAACCAAACATCAAAACCTGTTTTAAAGACCAAACTTTGTTTAAAACAATCATTTTAATCTAGTAATACAAGGTTGGAAACATTGTCACTGGCGTATTTCCCAGTCCCAGCTGTGCCTCTTCGTCCTGACTCCGCTCCGCTGTAGCGTCTGTTTCTACTGAATGCGCAGGAGTCTTTCTCCGAGAGAAGAACATTGTTATAGGCAGTTGTTGGCGCTCTTTCTTTTTCTGAGCAAGAAGATTTTTATAAACGGATATGCCACCTTCGATTATATTTGAG
Organism: Takifugu flavidus; assembly: GCF_003711565.1. NCBI lineage: Eukaryota > Metazoa > Chordata > Actinopteri > Tetraodontiformes > Tetraodontidae > Takifugu > Takifugu flavidus. Next base: position 18,636 of record NW_026621896.1, on the reverse strand, counting down.
AACTGCAATGAACGACTCGCAAAAAAAATCCGCGAAGCAGCGAAGCCGCGAAAGATGAACCGCGATATAGCGAGGGATCACTGTATATCAAGTTCATGCAGCAGATGATTGAAAACGATCAAGCGGAACCAGCCCCACCTATCGGCAAAGGTACAGAATGCTGGTACCTGCCAACATTTGGTGTTTACCATCCCCAAAAACCAGACCAGATAAGGGTGGTTTTCGATTCAAGCGCTGAATACGAAGGAATATCCCTTAATGACGTGCTGTTGAAGGGACCGGACTTGAACAACTCTTTGCTCGGAGTTCTAATGCGGTTCCGGAAAAACCCGGTAGCCCTGACAGCCGACGTCCAGCAAATGTTTTATTGTTTTATCGTCCAAGAAGAGCACAGAGACTATTTAAGGTACCTCTGGTATGAAGATAACGACGTCAATAAAAAGGTAGTTGAGTTCCGAATGAAAGTCCATGTGTTCGGGAACAGCCCTTCACCTGCTGTCGCCATCTACTGCATGAGAAGAGCCGCCGAAACAGGTGAAGAGGAACATGGTTCGGACGCAAGACAGTTTGTTGAGAGGCAGTTTTATGTCGACGACGGTCTCACCTCAGTTCCTACTTGCAAAGAAGCTGTAAATCTTTTGACCCGAACCAAAGAAATGTTGGCAGAATCCAATCTGCGACTGCACAAAGTGGCGTCAAATAAGAAAGAGGTAATGGAAGCCTTTTCTCCAGAAGATCTCGCCAAGGATCTGAAGGATCTGGAACTTGGAGTGGATCCTCTCCCACTGCAAAGGAGCCTAGGGCTCTCTTGGAATTTGGAAGCAGACTGCTTCACTTACCTTGTGTCTCAAGAAGAGAAACCATTTACCCGCAGGGGAGTGTTATCAACGGTCAACAGTTTGTACGACCCCTTGGGCTTCGTAGCTCCCATAACAATGCAGGGAAAAGCACTAGTCCGTGAGTTGTCATCTGATCAGACCGAGTGGGATGCTCCTCTCTCCCCAAAGAAGGAATCAGAATGGAATTTATGGAAAGACTCTTTGAAGGCACTCGAAGACTTACAGATACCGAGGTGCTACATCTCAACCTCTTTGTCTTCCAACCAAAGAAAAGAACTTTGCATCTTCTCAGACGCCTCCACCAAGGCGATTGGCGCCGTAGCCTATCTGAGAATAACTGACACTGAAGGACAACATAACGTGGGTTTTGTTATGGGAAAGTCAAAGTTGGCCCCACGCCCTGCCCACACAATTCCCCGTCTAGAGCTTTGTGCTGCAGTTTTGGCTGTGGAGCTATATGAGTTGATCAGAGACGAGATTGATGTAGAAGTGGATGTTGTGAAGTTTTTCACCGATAGCAAAATCGTGCTTGGTTACATCTGTAACTCCACAAGAAGATTTTACATGTATGTTTCAAACAGGGTCATCCGAATCAGAAGGTCCACTCACCCCGATCAGTGGCACTATGTACCCACAGAGCTCAATCCAGCTGATGTGGCAACCAGAACCATACCTTCAACCCAACTCCAAAGAAGGATTTGGTTCTCCGGTCCAGCCTTCCTGTATCACGACAAAACAAGAGAAACAATGGAATCAAGCTCCTTCTCACTGGTTGAGCCTGAAGCTGATGAAGAAATTCGTCCTGAGGTCAAGACCTTTGTTACCAAAACTTCCAATGGTCAGTTGGGCTCACATCGTTTTGAGAGATGTTCAAGTTGGACAGGCCTCAACAAAACGATAGCCAGACTCATTCACATTGGAACGTCTTACAGAAGATCAGTAAATGCAGGGAAGAAAGGTTGGAGATGCTTCAAAGAGAAGGTGAGCTTGCATGAACTCTCACAATCCAAGACTGTGATTATTCGGTCTGTCCAACAGGAAGCCTTAAAGGAGGAATTGAAATGTCTGGGAAAAGGACACAAAATGCCCGGACGCAGTACACTGGAAAGGCTCAATCCAATCATAGATGAAGAGGGTCTGCTTCGCATTGGAGGTCGGCTATCTTCAGCTGATTTGTCAAAAGACGAGAAGCACCCTTTGATTATGCCTCACAACCACCACGTTTCAACATTGTTGGTAAGGCACTTTCACGAACAAGTAGCTCACCAAGGGCGACACATCACCGAAGGAGCACTACGAGCTGCCGGCTACTGGATGATGGGCAGCAAGCGCTTGGTGTCTTCAATCATTTACAAGTGTGTCACGTGTCGCAAGCTACGAGGCAGGTTAGAAGAACAGAAAATGGCAGACCTGCCGCCTGATAGACTCAGTCCTGAACCTCCATTCACTACTGTCGGTCTTGACATCTTCGGCCCTTGGGCTGTGTCAACGCGACGCACAAGAGGAGGAAGTGCAGATAGCAAGCGCTGGGCAGTGCTTTTTACATGCATGGCAACCAGAGCAGTCCACATTGAACTTATTGAAGCCATGTCAACAGACAGTTTTATTAATGCATTGAGAAGGTTTTTCTCAATTCGAGGCCCAGCAAAACTTCTGCGATCTGACAGAGGAACCAATTTTGTGGGCGCTTGCGAGAATTGGACATGGCAACAAACGATTCGGCAGTCAATAGGTTTCTCCAAGAAAAAGGATGCTCCTGGGCCTTCAACCCTCCGCATGCTTCTCACATGGGTGGCGCCTGGGAAAGGTTGATTGGGTTGCCAGGCGCATTCTAGATGCCATCTTGCTCCAAAAAGGTCCAATTCGCTTGACGCATGAAATCCTGTCTACATTCATGGCAGAGGTGATGGCAATAATCAATGCAAGACCCCTTGTGCCCATATCAACTGACCCAGAGATGCCTGCAGTTCTTACTCCGGCGATGCTTCTGACCCAGAAAATGAGTACTGTCTCCGCTCCCTCTGGAGACTTTTGTTCAGCTTCGTTGTACCGGAAACAATGGAAACAAGTCCAGTGTCTGGCTGACACCTTCTGGAAGCGGTGGAAAGGAGAGTATCTTTCAACGCTGCAGTGCAGCAGAAAATGGACTAATGTGAAGCCAAATGTGAAGGAAGGAGATGTGGTCCTACTGAAAGACAGCCAGGCGCACAGGAATGAATGGCCTGTTGGACTGATTGTGAAAGCGTTACCAAGCAGCGACAGGAAGGTGGAGGTACGGGTTGTGAAAGAAGGGAAGGCCAAAGTGTTCTTGAGACCAATCACAGAGATTGTAGTTCTTCTTTCAGAGATTTAAGTGTGGTGTTATATTTGGTAGAAATTCATATTTTGTGTTTGTAGTGATATAATGTTATTATATCAAGCGGGGAGTGTACTGACCACAACATTGTATAGGTTAAAATTTGATGGTCAAGTCTGTTAAAAACATAAAGATGTCCAATATAGTAAAAAATAAATAAATAAATGTTGAGTTTGGGGCGCGGTAGCGGAGCAGCGCACCTGTGTAAATGGGAGCGTGGTTTTGCCATCTACTGGGCGGAGTTGGCATTGCACCTTCAGGCGTTTTGACGGCACTCACCCAAAACACCGCGGTTTGATGACGCACAACGGTAGCGAAGCATCGTAGTTCCAGCTGCTGAGCTAGAAAGCGTTCCAGCCTTGGAGACCATTTGTCTGTAAGTCTGTTCTATACAGAAGTTGTAGCTGTACTGTAGATTCTGTAGTGTTAGTTTAATTATTCTTTGCGTTGTTAGTCCGTGGTAATTAGCGAGTGATGCAGCTAACATATTAGCACGTGGAGCTGTGTCGTGAGTTATATATAGATCGTCTGAGTGTGTTTGGTGTACGTGAGTTTTTTATGCTGTTCTATTTTCTGTATTGTTTCAGTTTTACAAAAAATAATGGATAAAAGGAAGAAACAACACAGTTGAGCCTTGTTGTGGTTCTTTCAAACTCCATACTGTTAGCTGACTGCCTAGCCTCGCCCGAGAGAGAGAGAACGCGTCGCGAGGGCAGTACAATTATAGCAAATGGTTTAAAGAAACGTGCATATTTTTATCTGTCTATCGGCTCTTTGGATATTTTGCATTTCATCCAATTTGTACGATGGTGCGTCAAGTCTTAATTCAGCGATCCGATCGATGACATCAGAGTCTCTGGTTGCATCGATTGCCCTCAGCTTCTGTTATATCTGCCCGTTTCCCTTCAAATCATTTTCACTGCACCTTTTGTTGCTAGTGATGAAGTTGCCACCTAACGGGTGTGGAAAGGCTCAAACAACTTTGTGGGTCACATAAAGGCTCCAAACGGAACCGCCACAAAGACCTAAAACACCCATTTAAACCAACGAGGCCGGCTGTTTTTACGTTGAACAAATGAAGCAAAATAGTCACGTGTCATTAGTTAAAATGTGTTTTTCTGTCGTTAGAATACGATGTATACAAACAAACAAAAGTGATTTAATGACATGACAGTAATTTCATGATAGTCAGTTAACTTGTGGCTCCTATTATTCCTGCCCTATGTTGGTTTGTCTGGATTGACCTTTGAACTTATATCCAGCCAGTGTTGAACATTTCTGGATGAATTGTTGTTGTTTTTAATTTATGGACGCTGCAATGGAGATAAAGAATTGAAGGAATGACCACTGGAGGGGGTATTGCTACCTGACATGATCCACTCGCTTGATTTAAACGCTGATGTCCGGCCCCAGAAATCTTTACTTACACGGCCTTCCTGCAGTTCCTCACAGCTGGAATCAGGCGACATCGTCCCTCATCTGAGGTGTTGTACTGCCACAGGTTCAGCTCATCCAGAACCTCCTCTGACATCTGCAGCAGGTAGGCCAGAGCTGAACAGTGGATCTCTGACAGTTCCCTCTCTGATTTCTTCTCTGACTTCAGGAACTCTTGGATCTCCTGATGGACTGACTGATCCTTCATCTCCATCAGACAGTGGAAGATGTTGATGCTTCTGTCTGGGGAGATTTCATCACTGTTCACCTCCTTCAGGTTGTTGAGGACCTTCTGGATGGTTCCTGGGTGGCTGTTCCTCTGATCCAACAGTCCACCCAAGATCCTCTGATTGGACTCCAGAGAGAGACCATGAAGGAAGCGAACAAACAAGTCCAGGTGGCCATTTTCACTTTTGAGAGATTTCATTAGTTCTCTCATGAGGAAGTCATCAAGAGATGTGACTGGATCAGAATATTCTAGGAACTGATTTATAACCGCTGTGTCTTTCCTGGTGTAATGGTGGAACATGTAGACGGCAGCCAGAAACTCCTGAATGCTCAGATGAACAAAGCAGTAGACTGATTTCTGGAAGATCACACTCTCTCTCTTGAAGATCTCTGTACAAACTCCTGAGTACACCGACACCTCGGAGACGTCCAGTCCACATCGCTCCAGGTCTTCTGAGTAGAACATGATGTTTCCTTTCTCCAGATGTTCAAACGCCAGCCGACCCAACTTCAGAAGGAGTTTTTTTATCAGCCTTAGTTAGTTCCTCTGGTCTCTGCTTTCCTCCATACTTCTGCTTCTTCCTCTTTATCTGAACCCTCAGGAAGTGTGAGTAGAGGTCAGTCAGGGTTTTGGGCAGCTCTCCTCTCTGGTCTCTGGTCATCATGTCCTCCAGAACTATAGCAGTGATCCAGCAGAAAACTGGGATCAGACACATGATGTGGAGGCTCCTGGAGGCCTTGATGTGTGAGATGATTCTCTTGGACAGATCTTCATCACTGAACCTCCTCCTGAAGTACTCCTCCTTCTGGGAGTCAGTGAAGCCTCGTACTTCTGTGATCCTGTCAACACACGAGGGAGGAATCTGATAGGCTGCTGCAGGTCTGGAGGTGATCCAGATGAGAGCTGAGGGAAGCAGGTTCCCCTGGATGAGGTTCACCAGGAGCACGCCAACGGACGATACTTGTGTGACATCAGAGATGAGCTGATGGTTGTTGAAACCCAGTGAAAATCTGCTTTCATCCAGGCCATCAAAGATGAACAGAAGTTTCCAGACAGTCAGATCTTCTGCTCTGATCTTCTGTAATGTTGGATGGAAAACATGAAGCAGTGAGAGAAGACTGTGCTGCTCATCTCTGATCAAGTTCAGCTCCCTGCATGAGAGCGGAAGCACCAGACTGATGTCTTGGTTCTCCAAACCTTCTGCCCAGTCCAGACTGAACTTCTGCACTGAGAAGGTTTTTCCAACGCCGGCGACACCGTTGGTCAGAACCACTCTGATGTGTCTCTGTTGCTCAGATAAGACTTTGAAGATGTCCTGGCACTTGATTGGAGTGTCCTGGATGTTCTTCTGGGAGGTTCTCTCAAGCTGTCTCACCTCATGTTGTGTGTCCACCTCCTCACTTTGTCCCTCAGTGATGTAGAGCTCAGTGTAGATCTTGTTCAGCAGGGTTCCACTTCCTGCTTCATGAGTTCCTTCAGTCACATGTTCACATCTTCTCTTCAGACTCATCTTATGACCTTCTATCACCTCCTGCAGATCACTTCCTGAACATAAGTAAACCAATGATTTCCATCTATAATAAATCATCAACACAACTACAAATTCATGACATCACAAATTAAATCTCATATTGAACAGTTTTACTTTGTTTGGGCTTCATTTCAGCATCTCCAGATCTGCTTCCAGATTGTGAACAAGAGGACTCTCCTGGTGGAGCTGACTGGTCCCAGTTTGATAGGATGTGCTCCCCCCTCTCACTATGAAACACATCTCTATTAGTCCTTTGATTTATAGGATGAAAGAACCTGATCAAGACTCAATATTGTTCCAGCATTTATGTCTGAATTCATCTTTCAGTTTAAACCTGATTCTTGTTTCTAATCAACAATATTCACATTAAGTCTGTAACTCTATGACTGTCTGAGGTTTAAGTGTTAAACATCTCCAATAATAAACTCACAACCTGCTGCTGTTAATGTGACTAACAGCTGGCACACAAACACATCATCACGCTTTAGTTTTTTTACATTTCCTCCGAACTTCTGAAGTCTATTCCTCTTTCTTTGGACCGGTCACTCTTCAGGGACACACAGCTGGGCACTGTGGACTCTGCTCTGTCCTCGTCCATCCTGAGGAAACATCAGAAATAGTGATGAGACTGTGATGAAGGTAAATAATCTGTAGAGGTTGGAGTTAAATAATCCCAATTCACTGCATTTTTATCAAACAGGAACATTTCTAATCCATTCTGGATAACAACTGAATCAATAAATCAATGATGTCTCTGTATCATTTTCATGTTTTAAGCGGCTTTTTTTAACTTCCCTGCAGTGAGAAAAGAACTGGCTCCTTTTCCAGCCCCTCATCCTGCAGCACTGAATGTGCTCTAAAGTTCTTTCCAGAGCAAACGTCTCTGCACTTGCAGCAACATGTTGTAGTCATAGATCCGTGAGGAGAACCGGATACAGGAAATGCCCCCACTTTGATCCCAAAACCCAACTGGTGGCCAACGGTGGTCCGGCAACGACGGGGACGCTGGTCCATCGGGCCGACAACACTGGTTTTCCACAGGCCAACATGGTGAAAGGACTGTGCCCCGTTTCATTTTAAAGAGCTGATTAATTTCATTTTTCACGATAGTAGAGGCTAATACCCACAAAATGATGTTTTGTATGGTTGTGAAATTTTCTAAGGCAGAGTTATGTGGTTCAGAAAACCTTACTTTAAAGGTGGGCCTTGAGGTCCAATACCGAAGTGTAAAGGGGGGTCTTTGGACCTGTCGCTCTTCATGGACACACAGCTGGGCACTATGGACTTTGCTCTCTCTTCCTCTTCCATCACACATTCGCTCATTTTTAAATGTGAGTCTAAACGGTTAAGCAGGAACAGTCTGCTGACACAGAAAAGAAGATTAAAGAACATGATTCTCAGCATGAAGATAAGCAGAGGTCTGTCCAATGACGTATTGTCGGCTCATTCACATCAAAATCTATTATATGATGTAACCCTGTACATCATACAGGCCACATATATACATTGATCCCTCGCTATATCGCGTTTCATCTTTCACGGCTTCGCTGCTTCACGGATTTTTTTTTGCGAGTCGTTCATTGCAGTTCTCAAATATAATCGAAGGTGGCATATCCGTTTATAAAAATCTTCTTGCTCAGAAAAAGAAAGAGCACCAACAACTACCCATAACAATGTTCTTCTCTCGGAGAAAGACTTCTGCGCCTTCAGTAGAAACAGACGCTCCAGCGGAGCAGAGTCAGGACGAAGAGGCTCAGCTGGGACTGGGAAATACGCCAGTGACAATGTTTCCAACCTTGTATTACTAGATTAAAATTATTGTTTTAAACAAATTTTGGGCTTTAAAACAGGTTTTGATTTTTGGTTTCATTCTATAGTTCAGTATTGCATTGTAAAATAATAAAAAAAAATAAAGCTGACTACTTCACGGATTTCACTTTTCGCGTGTTATTTTTGGAACGCAACTCCCGCGATAAACGAGGGATCACTGTATTGGAAAAAAGTTTTGGGACATCTTAAAAGTTTACATCTTGTTAAATATAAAATGTTTCTCCTGCGGTGGCATCAGACGGACGCACACAAATACAAATTAAATCATTTTTTATCTGGTTATGGTTTACGAGAAAACCTAAATTCTTTCAAGATGTCAGTTCTCAACATTAAATTCAACAAATAAGATGAGAATGCATTCAAAACTAAACAGAAATAAGTGATCACATCATCAAAGTGGGTCAAATGCAGCATCATCTTCTGTCATCTCAGACAGGATTCCAAGAAGAGGATCTTCATTTTCAACAACGCACCTTGACATCTCATCATGGCTCGTCTGTCAGATTACAAGCAGCTTTTTTTGATCAGGCGCATCATGTTTCTCACCAACACATGATGGTGCTGGAAAAAACATTTGTAGCCTGACCTAGAGGTCAAAACTCTGCATGGCGTGCACAGCTACTAGTTGCAGCTGGTGGTTGTGGCGGAGGAGATCCCAAACATATCTAGCAAGCTTGTTTTGGAGCAGAGCTTGTCCACCACCTCTGACCCCACTCATCACAGAAGTCCCACCATATCCATGGCCAGGTGGGTTGGCAGCATTGGAGCCAGCCTCAGGAAAAAGGTGTGTCAATATCTCAGAAGTTGTCACAGCCCCTTTTCCCCAGTTCCCTCCTGTCCCAGTACTTTTCCACTGCCCTGCTCACACCACACCCTCTGATCACCACACCTGCTCTCAGTCACTGATCACACACCTGCTCTCAGTCACTGATCACACACCTGCTCTCAGTCACTGATCACACACCTGCTCTCAGTCACTGATCACACACACCTGCTCTCAGTCACTGATCACACACCTGCCCTCACTCATCAATCAGCTCACCTACCAGTGTATATATTCTCCAGCCTCACACTCACTCAGTGCCAGATTGTTCCTCTGCGTCCATGCAAGACTTTCCAGCTTTGTTTCCCTGCCGGATTACCCGTTACCGACCCTGCCTGTCTTCGTTCTGCCTGCCTTGCCTGTTCCCCGGACAACCTATCAGCGTTCTGCCCCTGACTACGACTTCTGCCTCAGCGTCTCTGGTTCCTGTCTGCTCACCTGGTTTAGACTTCGCTGCTGCTCGTCCCACTCCCCGAGCCTGCAACCCATAGACTTTGTGCGGGCCCAGAGCCTGAAGAACGGACTATTTCCTGTGTTTCCTGGTCTGCCTGAGTTCCTGTTTGCCCGTGTGTTAATAAAAGTCATTACTACGATCCAGCTTTCCAGAGTGCTGCATTTGGATCCAAACTGCACCCGTCACAGAAGTGATGATCAAGTTGACACGAGACCAACAGAAGTCAAGCAACCCAACATGCTGAATAGAATAGATGACACACAGCAAAGGGCAAAAAACACCCAATTCTGCTCAGACTAATCTTATCTGACCACATGTACAGGACCGAAAATATCAAAACACCATGGGTTTAGGTTTCCTTTCGTTTTCTTGACTGCTTTATTCAAAACAGAACACATTTCATAAATCCATAATAACAAATTCATATTCCACAAAGAACCAGTTGTTAAAACACTCACTCACTCATTTTCTACCGCTTGTTCCTCCACTGAGGGTCGCGGGGGGGCTGGAGCCTATCCCAGCACAATGGGCGGAGGCAGGGTACACCCTGGACTGGACGCCAGTCAATCGCAGGGCTAACACATATAGACAGACAACCATTCACTCTCACACTCACACCTATGGGCAATTTAGAGTTTCCAATAAGCCTAATCCCCAATCATGCATGTCTTTGGACTGTGGGAGGAAGCCGGAGTACCCGGAGAGAACCCACGCAGGCACAGGGAAAACATGCAAACTCCACACAGAAAGTCCCCAGCCTCAGTGCCAACCGGGGATTGAACCCGGGGCCTTCTTGCTGTGAGGCAACGGTGCTAACCACCACACCACCGTGCACCGTTGTTAAAACAATCAAATGGAATGCCTTGATCTCTCCTCTTTACATACTCTCCTTTTTTAAATAAAGGACTGTGTGTCCGACCCCCTGATGAGCAACACAGGAGCTCCTCAAGGAACTGTGCTCTCCCCATTCCTGTTCACCACCTACACAGCCGACTTCCAGTACCACTCTGAGACATGTCATCTCCAGAAGTACTCGGATGACACAGTCATAGTCGGGTGTGTGGAGAATGGACAGGAGGATGAATACAGGGACCTTGTGGAGAGTTTTGTCAGGTGGAGCAGGGAGAACCTTCTGCAGCTCAACGTGACCAAGACGAAGGAGATGGTGGTGGATTTCAGAAAAAGCAAGTCCCCACCCTCCCCAGTCTGCATCAGTGGGAAGGACGTGGAAATAGTCCCATCTTACAGGTTCCTGGGTGATTAGCTGGACAATAAACTGGAGTGGTCCACAAACACCGATGCTGTCTACAGAAGGCCATGAGCAGACTCTATTTCCTCAGGAGACTCAGGTCCTTCAGTGTTTGCAGCAGGATGCTCCAGATGTTCTACCAGTCTGTTATGGCTAGCACCATCTTCTTTGCTGCGGTGTGCTGGGGTGCAGGCATTAAAGCAAAGGATGCCAACAGACTCAACAAACTCATCAAAAAGGCAGGGTCTGTGTTGGCTGTAGACTTGATAACTTGGACGAGGTGGTGAGGGACAGGATGGTGTTGAAACTGCGGACAATCATGGACAATCCCTCCCACCCCCTCCATAACACAGTGGACAAACTGAGGAGCAGCTTCAGCAACAGACTCCTGCAGCCTCGCTGCTCTAAGGAACGGTACAGGAAGTCATTCCTGCCGTCCGCCATTAAACTGTACAATTCACTCAAACCAACTCAACAATAATTGTGTAATGTTTATGTTGTAATTTTATTTCTAATTTATTCTATATTTATGTATATATGCTTATAATATGTATATATTATATTATGTATATATTATATATATGCTTATAATATATGCTGTATATATGCTTATAACATTCTAATCTATCTGTATTTATTTTTTTCTGTCTCTTTACTCTGCATTCGCTGCTACTATAATTCAATTTCCCCACGGGGATGAATAAAGTCCATCTTAATCTTAATCTTAATTGTCCCGTGGTGGAGGGACAAAGAGAGGAGGCTAAAACTGTCGCGTTTGTGTCCCTCTTTCCGTGGATTTTTCCACGAACTGCAAATAATATTGTCGACTTATTGTGAGTATTAAAATGTGCTTCCTCAACCTCTAAAATGTTGGCTCAGGGTTAGCGGAAAACGCAGTTAGAGGAAACACGCTACAAAGTTTGATCATCCGTCACAACATTCCGTCGACCAGCCGCAATGTGCGTCCGAAACACGCGCACGCTCATTGCGCACACGCAGCTTATTAAGCCGCATCTCGCAGCGGAACATTGATTCGAGACGACAGCAGTGAAAGAACCAAATGCTACCTGAATATTAGAGGTTTTCCATCAGGGCTCGGTCACTCAAGATGGAGCCCGAAGTTGAGAACTTTCACTTCTTCTTCCTCTACACGTCCCGTGTTTGTGGTTGGAACGCGTCATATCCAGCACAAGCGCCTCTCTTCAGAACAATTTGTTCCACGTTTTAACTGAAATACTGGGAAACAACTGGAGTTCGTCTGACAGATGTTCGTTTTTGGCTGCGGAATCAAACTGGGTCAGCTTTTTGATCTATAGGATCCCCTCTGGTTCAAAGTGTCCCTATAGGATATTGACAGTACTGACCTTTTGGGGGCTGCACACACCTCTTAATGGTGACGGCACCAACGGAGCTGATCCAGTTGTCATCAGCTGGCCAGTCTGACTCCAGCTCATTAGGGGAAATTTGCTGATCTGGAGGAGAAGCTTTCAAAACTTGACGGGCTGGGGGGGAAATGACTGTAATTTTGGAATCAGCGTGCCAATTTTATTTTTAATCAGAATAATTTAGAACAATTTCAACAGGATATTTTCAAATTGTTCCCCAGTGTAACTTCACCTGAAATTGTGGACTCCAGAATATCACCATTAAATCCATTTAATCATTTAATAGCTGTGGAATTTGAGCCGTGAGAAAAATATCTCTCCATCATGATTTCCAGAATTTTTCATCAATATCTGAGATTCTTCAAAAGCTTCGCTGGTGTTGGGTTTTTATTGCTTCTGCTTCATTTTCAGGCGCAGTTCTTTTATTTTTAAATCAAATCAAATCATCTTTATTTGTAATGTCTGTTGTAGTCAAACTTGGTGCTATGCAGAATCCCAGGGCCTGATCCCTAACAATCAACAGGAAAATCTCCCCTTTAACAGGAAGAAACCTTGAGCAGGACCAGGCTCATATGGGGGGGGGGGGGGGGGGGGGGGGGGGGGGGGGGGGCTCCTGCTCATGGGGGGGTGGGTGGGTAGGGAGAGAGGAGGAGAAGGGGGAGGACAGGTAGAGGAGAGACAAGGCAGACATCATTCAGTTCATTTTAAAACCCACTACATTATATATTTTGAATAGCTGGTGCTGGTAATCGGAAGGATAAAACTATTCTGTAAAAATGTATATTAGCTTTGTGAAATTGTGTCGTATAGGTCAAATAAGAACACAAGATCAACTGCTGAACCAGTGCAATTTATTTTTAACGTGTTAATCTCCACAAAGAAAGAAAAACAACAAACAACAAGTTTATAGTGGTCCAGTAATGCGCTCTAGTCATACACCAGTACAGTTAACAATAACTCACGTTTTCCACCTGCTTTTCCATCTTCAGTGGGAATAATCCAGGGCGTTCTGGGCTTGAACAAAGGTATTAAAAGCTGGCTGAATGTCTGAGGTGACTGAAGGACACACTTGGGCTTTTCTCAATAGAGAAGGGGCACGGCACAGTGCAGCAGGTTCTCATCTTTAAATTTACAGTATTCATGGGAGATTTATTTGGTAATTTTGCTTCTTTTTATTTCCTATTTCCCACATTTATTCATAGTTTTTATTAGACGCAATAAATCCTATAACATTGAACAGACTGACTAAAGTCAAATGAGCTGCGGTTCCCACCGATAGCCGTCATTCTGATGGGTTTTTGCTGGCTGCAGCTGAAATATTCCAATGCTCCATGTCACAGAGACAGTAAATACTAAACCCTAAAGATTCTGAAGGCATGATGTAAAATAGTAACGTATAATACAGACATTTGAAGAGACAATTAAGAGAATGTTTCCATGCTTCTAAGAGTGGCCGAGGAGCCATTTAGAACTTTATAAAGATGCATTGTGTGATACCAGGAACTAATTTAACTTCAAGGCGAAGCTGCTTCTGCTTTGTCGACCATCGACTGATCTCCTGAAAGTCCACCAGCGCTTTTTAAAAACTGAATTTTTCATCTAAGGAGGGAGTAGATGGCAGATGTTTCCACAGATGCTCTTCACCAGTGGTCAGTGAGTGATGCAGCAGATGAGCGGGAGGTGACTGGCTTAAACCAGCCATGTCTCATGTCTCCAGCCCATAGTGTGGATTCTCTACGAGAGCAGACAGCAGCTTCACTCCTGAATCCTGCAGCCAGTTCCCACTCAGGTCCAGTTCTCTGAGATGGGAGGGATTGGACCTCAGCGCCGAGGCCGAGAGCCACAGCTGATCTTTGATAACCTGCATTTAATCAATCTGAAAAATGCAGGATGAGGTTATAGGTGCAGGTCTGCATGTATCTGCGTCAGTACTAAACCTACGTAGTTCTTAGTTGGGTCAGACCTGAATTCACGATATTCCAAGGATTTTTTTAATGTGGCATCACAGCAGTGTTGAGAACAGCCTCACTTCACCATCTTAGCAGCTGGTATATAGGTAGAAAAAGAAGACTGACCTGAGCCTCTCCAGTTTACAGTTTGGACTCTCTAGTCAGAACAGAGCTGCTTCACTCCTGAATCCTGCAGCTGGTTCTACTCAGGTCCAGTTCTCTGAGATGGGAGGGATTGGACCTCAGCGCCGAGGCCAGAGAGCCACAGCTGATCTCTGATAAACTGCAGCCCTTAATCTAAATAAAGAAGGGAAACTTTTATAAGGTTATAAGTGAAACCAGTATTCATCTGAAAGGTTAATCAAAGGCATGATCTGTAAATATTTAATTTAGTTACAGGTTAAAAAATGATAGTAATATGTAATTGCCACAATTCCAACCTCTCAGGTTTGCACTGTTCCAAAGGAGAATATATATTGTTCTGGCCCTCACTCTCCCAGGTTCTCCCACCTCTTCCCTCCCATCTCATCATGGAGATCCATCTCACCTGTGGCTCATCTTTAAAGGCACAACCTGTCTTAGATGACTTCCTGTCCCCTCACCATCTCCCTCCTCGTTGGCTGGTGTCTACCAGGCACCCTCACCTAGTTTTGTCTAATTTTGGTTACCATCTGTCGGCTTTTTCATTGTCCTTAAATCAATTTATCATGAATAAGTGGTCCCCGTGGGCCCTCCCTCCTGAAGGAACTGGGCACAACACACACACTCAGAAAGTGTGAGGACCCTCGGATGGAATAATGGACATTTTTGAGAATGGTGTTTACCTCAGAGTTTCCAGTCGGCAGTTTGGAAAGTGGAGAAAACCACAGAGCAGCTTCACTCCTGAATCCTGCAGCTGGTTCAACTCAGGTCCAGTTCTCTGAGATGGGAGGGATTGGACCTCAGCGCCGAGGCCAGAGAGCCACAGCTGATCTCTGATAAACTGCAGTAATCAATCTGAAAAATGCAGGATGAGGTTATACGGTGCAGGTCTGCATGTTATCTGCGTCAGTACTAAACCTACGTTAGTTCTTAGTTGGGTCAGACCTGAATTCACGATATTATTACAAGGAATTTTTTAATGTGGTGCATCACAGCAGTGTTGAGAACAGCCTCACTTCACCATCTTAGCAGCTGGTATATAGGTAGAAAATGAAGACTGACCTGAGCCTCTCCAGTTTACAGTTTGGACTCTCCAGTCCAGAACAGAGCCGCTTCACTCCTGAATCCTGCAACGTGTTGAGCTCAGGTCCAGAACCCTCAGATGGGAGAGGTTGGACTTCAGAGCTGAGGCCACAGAATCACAGCTGGTCTCTGATAAACTGCAGCCCTTAGGCTAAAATAACAATTATTTTGAGAGAAGACAAATAAAAATCAACATGTACCAGAGCAAAACACAGCTTACAAGCAACAAACCTCTGGTCCTGCACCGGCTTATCTGCCGTATGTTCCTATTTTGGGTTCTTTCAGGGCGGTTGGACAAGATCTACCGTATGTAAAGTGTGTGTGGGTCAAAATACCTTCCAAGTTTGTGAGACCACATTTCTCAATAGCACTCAACTCTTGTCAGGAGTTGGGACAAAGCGACCCACTCCTGATAGCTTGTGGGCGATGCTGCAGCGACCCTGCAATCCCTACACTCTCTGGTGAAACCAAATCAAAGGTTTTAGACACTGCTGGATGCTGGAAGGGTGGCTATAGTCTGGACGCATCGTTCCCCTGACTGCACATTTCTCCAACAATGATTGGCAGCTGGTGTCACTTGTTCTCCAGATGAGAGAAGGAAAGAGAGCCCCCCCACAGTGTGTTTGATTGCCCCACTGCAAGCTCAATGCTGCCAGAAAACATTGCAGGAGCATCAATTCCCCTCAGGGCATCAACAAGGACCTCAGGAAAAGGTGCAGCTGCCACCTACTAGAGACAAGCACACTGAGCTGAGATTCAAAGCCCTCTCCTCCCAAGAGAAGAGCTTGTTTGTTGGAGGCTCTTCTGGGCGATACCTGGTGCCACAGCTCCAGCTCAGCCCGTCTCTGGAGCTGAGGTGGAGCTTAGCAAGTTTCATGGTTCTCCACCACTTCCTCTCGCTGAGGACCTTCTCAGCTGGTGGTTTCTGCTCCACCTTCCAAGTTGAGCAGGTGATACTTCTGCATTCCTGCCACCAGTGTCTCTGCAGAAAGAGTCTTCTCTACTGTTTTATATTAGATTGTAGAAAATTAGGATTTTTGGTTGATGTCTTAGATGTGTTGTTGACTAAGAGCAGGTTTTTCTTTAATAACATAGAAAGATTCGATGAGAAGAGCAAATGTATTATTTTATGAGCTACTTCCACTACTATTATATACACATACTTCCATATTGTCTTAGATTGCAAGCTGCATTTATTGCATCGTTCATAGAAAGTCATATTTGTGAGGAGAAAACTCAATAAGGTCATTTTCTTTAATGACCATTACAACAGAAGGAGGCGATGAACAAACAGATTTATCTAAAAATGTGTGAAAACTTATGGATGGAAACCTTTTTAAATGGTTGCATTGTGTAGAATCGGTGTAGAATCAACTTGTTGACTTCTGATTTGGACTCCAATGGAAGTGAGGTGCAACAATTGTGGATGCTGAAAGCTTCAGATCTTCATGAAGGTTTCTGTGGTTGGACTGACCTGCTGCCCCTTTAAGAGGGAGGCAGGTTTGGGCTTCTGGCTGGAATGAAGCCACCTAAGATGAGAATGACTGCAGGCTTTCGGTACCAAGGTTTAACAGGGTGCTCACTTCACACTTGGGCTTTTCTCTTTTTTGGGATGGCTTTTCTCAGTAGAGAAGGGGCATGGCACACTGCAGCAGCTTTCTTTTTGGGTTTCTAGTTTTCCTTCTGATCTTTAAAAGACAGGAAGAACCATTTTTGATTGGTCTGAATGTTTGGGCGGTTTGTGGCCAGCCTAAAATAAAACAAGACAAATCTACAACTGATACTTCCTTTCTAGTCATTGATGACCATCCTCACATGGGACAGATTTCCACAACCAATTTAATACTGCAAATCTGTCCTGTGTGGTCTTTTTTCTGAGAACTGTAACACTACGTTTATAACAAAGATCAAACATGGAAACATTTATTGTCTAACTAGTTACACCTGGAAAGTACTGGATCATCTCTGACTGACCTGAGAGTCTCCAGCTCACAGAGAGGATCCTGGAGAAAACCACAGAGCAGCTTCACTGCTGGATCCTTCAGCTGGTTCCACTCAGGTCCAGAACCCTCAGATGGGAGGGATTGGACCTCAGCGCCGAGGCCAGAGAGTCACAGCTGATCTCTGATAAACTGCAGTGTCTCAGCCTGGAAAAGGAATAAATGGGGCAAATAAAAACACATTTCTAAATCTGAAAATGAAGAGAAAAGCAGAAAATGTAAAGAAATTTAGAAAAGACCAACAGAGGCCTCCTGACCTGAGCGTCTCCAGTCTGCAGTTTGGATGCATCATTGCAGAAGACAGTAACTTTACGTCGGCATCTGTCAGGCTTTGGTTCCAGCTTAAGCTCAGCTCCCGTAGATGAGAAGGGTTTGACGTCATTGCTGAGGCCACAACTTCCCAATGACTCTTTGAAAGAAAACTATCAGACAGTCTGTTGTGTATGAAACAAAAATAGTGAGTCAAACTTTGGGATTTTCATCAACTCATCTGAGAATCTACCCAATCACCTCAAATGTAGCTCATTTCCTGGAAAAGCTAAATTCAACACCGTAGAGCAACAGTTTGAACGACCATCAGATCTGAAATGCAACTGAATTATTCTCAACATTTGTCTTATTTTAGAACAGCTCATAATTACTCAATATTTAAAATGATTATAGCAAATGGTTTAAAGAAACGTGCATCTTTTTATCTGTCTATCGGCTCTTTGGATATTTTGCATTTCATCCAATTTGTACGATGGTGCGTCAAGTCTTAATTCAGCGATCCGATCGATGACATCAGAGTCTCTGGTTGCATCGATTGCCCTCAGCTTCTGTTATATCTGCCTGTTTCCCTTCAAATCATTTTCACTGCACCTTTTGTTGCTAGTGATGAAGTTGCCACCTAACGGGTGTGGAAAGGCTCAAACAACTTTGTGGGTCACATAAAGGCTCCAAACGGAACCGCCACAAAGACCTAAAACACCCATTTAAACCAACGAGGCCGGCTGTTTTTACGTTGAACAAATGAAGCAAAATAGTCACGTGTCATTAGTTAAAATGTTTTTTCTGTCGTTTGAATACGATGTATACAAACAAACAAAAGTTATTTAATGACATGACAGTAATTTCATGATAGTCAGTTAACTTGTGGCTCCTATTATTCCTGCCTTATGTTGTTTGTCTGGATTGACCTTTGAACTTATATCCAGCCAGTGTTGAACATTTCTGGATGAATTGTTGTTGTTTTTAATTTATGGACGCTGCAATGGAGATAAAGAATTGAAGGAATGACCACTGGAGGGGGTATTGCTACCTGACATGATCCACTCGCTTGATTTAAACGCCG